>NC_080672.1:268138708-268438708 GCF_030247195.1 Topomyia yanbarensis | reverse complement strand
GTCGGCGGCAAGTGAATTTACTGGGGAGGTTTCTTCACTAATCGAAATCGAAAACTATAAAATTCTCAAGTACCCCCAGTAGGAACCTGGATGCGTTAACGACTGTGCGGTTTCCGACCAAGGAAGTCATCGCCAGCTACTGTTGTCTCAATCCCATATTTTATGCAGTAATTTGCAATTTAAGCACTCGTCGGAGTCGTTGCAGCGATGCGGTTTATTGCACCACTACTACATCAAAGAACAAACGGTGCTCAGCCGATGAAAAGAAAATTAAATTTTATAAGTCCATTTGTAACCTCCTTTTCATTTGCTTTCCGGTCCATAGAAGATCTTTGTTTATTCAAGTGCATTTTATGCATCGCTCCGGGCTCACTCTGCATTGCTACAATCAAAGTTACTCTTACGGAGCGCCCTCGAGGGTATCAGAATGATTACGTTCACTAATGCCAGTTCCTAATGACCTCTTTATTGATGGCGGAAGAAAATTAATCGATCGTTGTGAGGCACAAGTTTTACAACAATGTATGTGCATACCTTTTTTACCCCGTCAATCATTGCTAATGCTATGCTCCAAGTCTATGTCAAAATCTGAACGGTCGTTTGTAAACCCGTAACAGTCTAACGGAATCCGACAGGGTACCATTTTGAAACATCTCAACAACAACCTACAGTTCTGGTCTGGATGTGTAATGATAACGATACGTTGTCACGCGCACTTAAATTCTCATAAAAAATGTTTAGATTCTATAGCTCCCTCTCCGAAAAACGAATCGCTGACTGATACCGGGAATTACCTCATGTTGAGTACAAATTGCCCAGGAGGAGGGCAGCTCTCATCTGCGCCTACCGTGCAGTGTCCGATGCATGATATAAACGCCATTGCAGAGCACTGTGCACACCATGAATGAAAACACTTTTGCAAGTAGCCGCAATGCAACGCAAGGGATTAGGAGCATCAGAGTCCAGGCATGCAATCGATCCTAGAAACTCTCGCTTGCCCAGCTCAACCCAGATGAATGGTACTGTTTATTACTGGGTGGAAATGAATATAATCATAAATTATTCACGCTCACTCCAAATACCTCTTCAATCTCGCCATGCCTACCACATGATGAATTGAACCGCTCCAGAGAGGAAGTGCGCTGTAATTCTGGTAGCCGTCGGGCAAGGGATCGATTACAATGTTGGCATGCGCAGGCCATTTTCTTTCAAATGCTAGCTTATTTCTTCGCTCGCGAGCGATCACACTTTTACGCGCCACTTTTCGGTTTCAAATCATTTCTTTTCCATTCGCACGAAACTTCACACAACCGTACACACCAAAGTTTTGGGGTGAAAATTCAGCAAATGAAAGTACTGAAAGCTCAGCAATTTAATTTCAACCATTTGAAAGATTCTTTTTGCTGAAAATTCTGCAATTGACAAATCGTCAAATTGACAGCACAATCACCGACTTTTCAGTAGATCCAGCCTAGATTACTGAAAATTCGGACAATATGCTGACATTTTGATTTACTGAATT
The DNA here is from genome assembly GCF_030247195.1 of Topomyia yanbarensis. Classification (NCBI taxonomy): domain Eukaryota; kingdom Metazoa; phylum Arthropoda; class Insecta; order Diptera; family Culicidae; genus Topomyia; species Topomyia yanbarensis. The sequence continues at coordinate 268,437,186 of NC_080672.1, read as the reverse complement.
TTCATCCCAAAATTTCAGTGTCTATTTATAGCTTTTGTGTGTTTATATGTTCAAAGCCTATTACGATCTCTTGCCAGTGGATCTGCTATTGTTGACAATCTCGCACTCCGAACACGTCTCTGGCACATCACCCCAGTTTGGGTATCCCTTCAATTAAGGTGAATGAAAAATCATGCCACTTGTTCACGTCATTGCTCAGTTGGCGTACGTTTTAGTTCGACTTTTTTCCTGATACCAGCCGTCACGTTGCATAGCAAAAATGACACTTTGCTGTTGCTGAAACAACCATACAGATGGAGCGCGTTAATAAAATCATTTGAAAAGTCATTACCTCAACTGACAGCGGTGTAAAATGTCCATTTTGTTCACTCGCCGAGCTGGTGCTAGGGTAATGCAAATGCACTTCGCCTGCAAGCCTACCCGCAGCTGTTGCCAAAGGATGCAACAATATTTTACACTTTTAAATGAAGATAAGCTTTACTATAATCTCATGCGCGTACATAAAAATGAAAAATATCTATATCTGTTAAGAATGCATGTGTTCATTTACCGGTTTCGCAGCGAATTCCAAACTCGTTGCTACATGCTACTCTCCGTACTCAATTTATAATCCCGGCGCAAAAGTCGGTCACAGCAGATGAGACATTTGAACGGTTCCTTTCCACCAATCCAAAGTACTGTCAGTGCGTATAATATCTATTTTCTTTCCGTTTCTTTTCATTTCATCAGGGTGCTGAACGCAAGACGCGTGACGAGGAACGACGAGCCGCGAAGCGCAAAATGACAGCAACGGGCAGGAAAAAGTTGGACGAGTTGTACCATCCCGTGGTCGATCGATCCGAATTCTACACAATGAGTGACTTGATGAAACCTCCAGTATTGTTCACACCATCGGAAGACATCGACAAGGTAGGACCGGAAGGTACTTACGATTTACGCTCAGATGCTCATAATATACCAATTCTACAGCTTACGTCGATGGACTTGCCGTTCTACGGGCACGATGCAGATTCTCTTTCCGGTGCTTCTGACAACGTAAAGTCGCCATTCTTGCTGCATGCCAACAAACCCGCAACGCCAACGCTTAAGTTTCATAACCATTTCCCGCCAGATGTTAATACGTGAGTAAAAAGTCGGATAGAGATTCCAGTACTGCCTTCACAATGGATGAAGGAGAAACCCATCTTACCCTAACTCATTATTTCATGTCTATTTTTTTCTATTTCGCACGTCACAACAGGGACAAGAAGGATCCTAGCATCATTATGGACGGATCGATGGTAGGAAACATGTCCGACTTCGGGTCGCAGATTAAGCGACAGCGGATGACCCCGCCTCTGAGCGAGCGAGTTATGCTTTACGTCCGACAGGACAATGAAGATGTTTACACACCCCTGCATGTAGTCCCACCTTCGACGGTCGGGCTTTTGAACGCTGTAAGTTTTTCCTCCTCGACAAACCAACAAAATACTTTTCCGGAATTCCATGATTCAAACAAAAAAAAACACATTATTCATTAGCACCTACTTTGCAGTAAAGTATTTGCACCCTCGATGTCAATCGTAACCTCAAATGAGATTGGATTTAATAGTCTGAAAAAAAAGGTTGCACAGCTGTCGGTCAAACGTTGATGCACTACTCTCGCCTGACAGCCGTGACAATCCGCTTTCGGGACAAACGAAAAATTGACACGATAATCGGAAATATTTGCGCCAATAACCAATTTTTTCATTAATCCGCTTTGTGTTTCTGTTTAATAATTAATTAAGGCACACTAGAAGACACCAGCCTGAACTAAGACTGCGGCGGTTTCGTAACCCAAATAAATCAAAAACAGACTCCCAATCTTTAATACCTCCTTCGTTTTAGACACTAATTCCTACACCTTGAGAGCAAGGGTTTGCATTAACCATGAAGCAAAAAAAAATACCAACCCAACCACCTTATCTTTATATGTTACCTTCCCGAGTGAATGTGAATGCGCTTATGTTTTGGGTTTATGCTAATTAATAAACAAAAATCAATGTGACTCAACAACACACCAAAAAGCACTCAACGCAAGTCCGGCAGCACGGAATAAACGAACCCGGAAGCCAGGTTATTAACATCATTCATTTGTCATATCGTTTGTTTTGTAAACTTCCTCCTTTCCCGCCAAACAGTAAGACGCTACTTATGCTGTCAGTTCAAACACAGTTGTACCACCCGTTGATTGCTCGCATAATTAGGTAATGCAACGCGAAAGTTGATTATTGGCACAGAGTTTTCCAAATTTGTCGTTCCGACTCTGATAAAAGATTTTAAGGAATCCAATTCAATGATAACGATCACGGAGACGAAAAAGTATTTTGTTTTACTAATCTTACGAGAGATAAAAAAACCGGTTTGTAACGTCGATAAGGCTTTCCACGCTGGCCCGAGTCGATGATACAAAACGCAGACTTCTCGATCTGTCTGTCCCTCTACAATGGTTTGTTTCTCTTTGCTATTCCAGATTGAAAATAAATTCAAAATTTCGACGTCGAGAATAAATAGCATTTATCGCAAAAATAAGAAAGGGTAAGTTTGTATCTTCAAAGCACTCTCGAACCGAGAACCGAAAAGATATCTTCAATTTGTAGTTTCTCTATTTCTGTCTATCCTTCTACATTCTGAATCTTCCTCCACAAACCTATCCTCAGTAGTAGCCCAAAATTTGCTCATCTGTTCATCTCATCTTTTAAAAACGATTGCTTTTTTGTGGTGTTTCTAACTAACAACTAACCTTTTTAATCGGGTACTCACAACGAACTGTAGCACGAACGTACAAAGCTCTAACAAAGACACACTGCTTAAAACTATTCACCACACGACAAAGAAACAGATAACCAAACAAAGGAAGAAAGCTTTGCTTTTGTCGCCTTCTGGGAATTCCCCTAAATGTATGCTCTAGATGCTAACGCATGCAGCTTTTGTGTGGTTTTGTACACTCTTTCTACCGGTGATCTAATTTTGGGTATATACGTAATTAGAGAAAAGAACCAATTAATATTCGTTTGCATTGGAATTTATTCAAATTCCCTGGATTGTAACGGTGATTATAAGTAAATAAAAATATGAATTGTTATGCTGTACTCGTTTTTAGATCTGGATCGCTCGAAACAAATCTCGACAAACATATGATTACGGCCTAAAAGCCAACTGTCAAAACCCACTTTGAATGGAAATTCCAGACAAACCGTTACTAGTCGAACACAGTTCACAACAGTTTATGAAAGAGAAAAAATTTCTCTTTCGTTTATTATCAACATCTGTGATTGGCGTGTAACGGTTTGTCCGGAATTTCCATTCAAAGTGGATTTTGACAGTTGGCTTTTAGGCCGTAATCATATGTTTGCCGAGAAATCATCTTTAGATCAAGTTTGTTAACATTAGAGCAATCTTCGAATATAAAAATGAGAACGGTATTAGTTGAATTGTTTAAGCAGCACATCTTGAAAAAACAGAATGCTATATTATCGACACACACACCCGGTTAAACCGAGTCCGGAATCGGTTCGGAAGTGTGAATGATGTCACTATTAGGTTAGTTCCAGTACCAGAAGAAACAGGAAATGCTTCTTCTGATAACAAACAAGAGCAAGAATTTGTTGCTCCGGAGCAGCTTCCTTGTACTGGAACAAAGCTATTGATTCCTGTTCTAATGCAACAACAGATTCACACTGAATCGTTTGTTGATCCGGAATCCACACTGACTTCATTAAGGATTCCTAATCAAATGCCGAATGATTTGACCGAGAATGAGCGACCGAAAACAAAATGTCGCAAAGATAGAACCTGCGTAATAAAAACTCACTTCAAATAGGTATATTAGAATGTCAAATCGAATATAAACTTCAAGTATAAAAATCAAACTGGGGTTCCCCTCTGTAAGGTCGCTTACACAGTGGCGACGAGAAGCTGAGCAGACCCAACAAACAATTATGATGAATAATGGCTTGTCCAGTTCTTGTACAGCTTGTTCCCTCGTAATAAAGGTTTGTTCAGCTTTCGTTGTTTGTTGGGGAGACTGGTACTGACAGTAGGATGCGAGATGTGAGAAACCTGCTTGCAGCATATCAAATGGAGTCTGTCAGAGTAAAAGCAGGCTGTCTGCGCAGATGCGATCGGCTTTCACTCTGACATCATCTCTTTAGGTTGCAGCAAGCAGGTTTCTCGCATTCTAATGTCAGTGTAAGCACCTGCTCAGCTTCTCGCTGCCACTCTGTAAGCACCCTAAGAGTCGTATAAAAAAACCGGATATAAAAACTACAAAAAATGTATCCGATTCTTACGCATTACTGACTTTTGTTTAAGCAATTTTTAATCTTGAACTTCAGGATTTATTTATTTGTATCCGTTTATTATGCAGGAAGGTCAACCTTTCCGAGATGCTGAAGGTTCATAGTCAGATTTTTACGGTTGGAGTTTATTTCAGATGTTTACATTCTAATATATTTAAAGCGGATTTAATGAGGCATATTCTGTCATTGCGATTTTTATTTTCAGTCGCTCTCATGAACAAAGTCGGAAGAACAAAACATGCTTCGTAAAGCCTACTTTAATATTACCTATAAATTAAAATTCGGATATAAACTTTAAAATTCGGACTGGGGTTCTCCGATGTAAAGGTTCATTCATAAAGTATGTAGCTCGTTCAGGGAAAGGGAGGTCGTACGACAAAATGTGTCATATGAGGAAGGGGGAATAAGCTAAAATGTGATATCCACGGCGAAATTTTTTTTAAAATTATTTACCGTCAATACAAGAATCGAACAGAATATCTCTAATGGCGATTTCGCTTGAACCTGAAACTGAGTCAGGTTCTAACCCCAACCGCTGTCAGTTCATACAGTTCATCGCCTGTAACCGTGACTTCGCAGAAAAATTCACCCGACTTTGTTCCAAGCTTCCTCCGTTTCGAGGGGTCCGATACGAGCTTGTTGAAAAGAAAACAAATATTTCGCAAAATTATAAATGTTTAAACAAAAATAAATTGCCAATTTTTTACCTTAAAAAGGGCCATAGTGCGTCGGCTTTTGATAGGTGCTGGAAAATTAGTGCAAAGTTTTATAGCGACGTCGGGATGAACTGTAATTTTTTAATTCAATTGTCAATATTTTCTTTTCTATTTTCTTAAGCGAAAGAGAAAGCAACAATAAAGACGCTCACAATGTTACTAACATGAAATACAATACGTATAATGTAAAATATATTAAATATGACTCTTTTGTTTGGAAATAAAATCAAATGTAGTCAAACAAAATATGTATTGCGCATTTTTGAAAAGGCTTACTTTGTACAACAATGTTGCCAACAGCGGAACCCTTTTATTGCCAAAATCGGAGTGTGCCAAAAACGGAATCTTACTGTCTTTGCAACTTTCTTTTTCAGTTACTCACATATAACCAAACTTTTGGGGGCACTTCGTTAACGTTGCTCGCAACGCTGATGTATTCTATATGGGCTGTTCTATTTTACATCACCGTCAAAAATAGATCGATCGCAATGCTGAGATGCAGTTTTATTTTTCAAGTACTTTTTTGAATCATTGAATCAGATTGAAAACACTATTCTGTTTTAACCCTCAAGCACTCACGCTGTTGTACTTTGTGAAACACTTTGGGATTATTCGTTATTATTTTGTTGCAAAGACATTTATCAATGCCAAACGACTATGTATTTCTCAGATAACATGTTTTGGACAAGATACATTTTTTTTTCTACTGATATACCTCAAGTGCAACAATACTATCCGAATTTTCTTGATGAAACCAGACCAATAGAACGCGCGATGTGGGAAGTTCGACCAAACAATATTCTGTTCAATATATCTCGTGATCTCGATCATGTGGAGGGTTACTTCCTTCGGCAAACTTGTTCAGAAGATCAAGAGCTAGTTAATGGAAGATGAAATAGCTTGAAATAAAATTCTGCCGCAAGGTGGCGCCAATGGGCATGTTATTTTTTTCAGTTTACCGTATCTCAAGATCTCGATTTTTTAGAAAGTCAGTATCTTCGACGAAGTTACTAAGCAAATCAAAATCTATGAGATGGTTTAACGGCTACTTCAGAAAACTATCGTTAGGCGACGCTAGTGAGCATGTCAGTTATTTAACCTAATGTATCTCAATTTCCTGATTTTTTAGCGAGTCATTGCTTCCGGCAAAGTTGTTCACGAAATCAAAACCGTCGAGGTGGTAACAGGAGTCAATAAAAAATGAGAATGATTTCAATACCTTTCTGTAATTAAAGTAAAGAGGGTATTTTTTTCTCTCCAAGAGAATTGTTCTCTGGACTTCCTAGAAGTGGGTGGCATGGTTCTTTTCGCTCGGGTGCATTCAGTTCAATCGAAGATGGCGTCGAAACAGCAAGCACTCCGAATCATGGACGACGAGATGTACCTGAAGCTAAACGGCAAAAACTCTTAGCAAGAGTACAATAAAACGCGTGTTTCAAAGTAGATATGTTATCATCCCCCTCAATTAATTATCTCAAGTATATCTCTAAGTTTCCGAAATCTCGGCGAAGCTAACCCTTTCGTCATTACATCCGCCACTTGATCTTCGGTTTGCAGATACTTTAGCTTTAGTTGCCCTTTTTCAACAAGCTCTCGCACGAAGAAATGTTGAATTTCAACATGCTTCATTCGCTTATGCTTGCGTGGTTCCACCTTTACTGAAATACAGGGCTGGTTGTGCACGTACACGCTTACTGGCTCATTCACATTCCAACTGAATTGATCAGGATCACGATCCATACTACTTCGCAGCTAGCCTAACACAAGGCTATCAACTCTGCCTCCGTGGTCGACAAAGCCACAGACGACTGCTTCTTGGTCGCCATGTCACGGTTGATCCGAACAACTTCACAACAAATCCGGAAACCGAGCGCCTGTCATTGGGATCGTTTTCCCAATCCGCATCCACGAAAACCTTCAACATATCTGCTGATTCCTTACGATAGAACAGCAGCTTATAGTCCATTGTGCCCTTTAAATATCTTAATACACGCTTGAGATGCATCAAATGCTCGTCAATAGCTCCACACTGAAATCCAGCGAAGTAGTTCACCACTGCACAAATGTCTGGTTTCGAGGTTGCCGTTAGATACATAAATACATAAATAAGGCACCCTATAAGTTCACGGTATGGCATATTGGTAGCTCGACCCTTGTTGCCCGTCATTAGCTTCAGATGTGGTTCCATTGGTATGGGTAACGGCTTGCACTCAGTCATTCCGAACCGTACGAGAACGTTGTGGATGTATGCCTTTTGATCGAGAGCCATTGTTTTCACTTACCTGTCACGTTGAGTATTTAACACTTCACGGCCTGAAAATTTGTCATCTTGAATTCGCTAGAAAATTTCTTCAACGCTTTTTCCGAGTTGCACACGATCAGGATGTCGTCCACGTAGATGACCACCAGCACAATGATCTATTCACATGACCACTAGTACAGACAAAAGTCATACTCGCTGCGTTTGAAACCCAGTTTGCTAATCGTAAAATTGCTGATTCCAATTTCGGCAAAGCTTACTTTAATCCGTAAATTACCTTATTGAGTCGGCAAACCTGGTTCTTCTTCTTCTCAAACACTACGGGATGACGCATATAAATCTCTTCATTGAGCGCCCCATTCAAGAAAGCACATTTAACGTTCATCTGATGCATGTGCCAATCTTCCTGATTCGCAAAAGCCAACAGCATTCTCAGCTAGAAAAACTCTAGAAAGAGAACTGCGGAGACTCCATTTTGGATCGATTGGATTCGCGTTTAGCTGTCAAAAACGAATCCAATCGAACATTGCCTATCCTTATAACATTGGGCGTGTTGCCATACAATGCCGGGGCATACGTTGCCAAAAATGCTGTTTTTCTCTCCGCAGTTCCCTTACTAGAGTTTTTCTATTCTCAGCTTCGCCATTTTTACTACAGAGAGTAAGTGTCCGTGTAATCGAGCCTCTGTGTAAAACCACGAGCCCCTAGTCTGGCTTTATATCGTACTACCTCGCCTTCACTATTACGCTTTACTTTGAACACCCACTTTCTATCAACCACCTTTTTACCAACGGATAATTCAAGAAGTTACCAAGTATTATTCGTTTTAAGCGATTCCAGCTCTTCCGTGATAACATACTTCAATGATGGCCAGTCGCCTTTTCTTGAGTTCACTTACATCAGTCGGAATGTTGTCAATAAATTCTTCCGCATTCAACGCAAAAGCACTAATATCCATATTGTAATTGTTATGCCAAATCGGAGAAATGACATTCCTCCCGCTTCTTCGAATACTATTGTCTACAACCGGATCCCCAAAGGAACTATCTGCATTTTCTTCTGGGCTATCATCGTCAGAATCGAAATTTTCCGATTCACTTGCTACTAACTGGATATCACTTACTTCCAACTCATTTTTCGCACCAGTTGCTTGATCTTCGATAATCACTTCATAATTATCCCACGAATACCTTCGAGCCATTCCACATTCGGTACCCGTTCGGTGCGTACCCAACAAAACCTGCCTTCCCGCTCTTAGTATCCAACTGTTTGCGCATCTGTTTAGGAACGTGGACATAACAACTACTTCCGGAAACTTGTAAATTAGCCACATCTGGCTTCTGACTATGCCAGGCTTGAACAGGAGTTGCACCCCAACAACTGCAACACTGCGACTACGATTCATCAAGTACACAGCGATATAAACGTATTCACCCCATAAGAATTTATGGCAGACCACTAGATTGCAGTATCGCTCGGATTTTTTCTACGATGAACCATCCATCGCTCGCTCACTCCATTTTGTTCCGGCGTATACGGCACTTTCTTTTCCATCCGAATACCCTTTTTCCGACTATTGCGTGGCTTTATTGCGTGGCTCGAATATCTACCCCCATTATCCGATCTGAGGCGAGAAATCTACGCACCAGCATGAGCACTGGACATAGCTTCATATTCTTTCAAACATTCAAGCACTTGGTCCTTTGTTTTCATCAAATACACAACCGAAGCGTGAGTGTAATCATCCGTGAACGACATAAAATATTCATTTCCGTTCCACGACACTAGCGTTAGCTTTCCACATACGTCATTATGGACAATTTCCAATAGACGTGAGGCGCACTTCCCATCACTACGCGCATTAAATGGTTCACGGGTTTGTTTTGCGGTGGTTCACACAGCAACTTTCCGGCACTCTCGATTTCCTTTCCATCCACCATATTTTTATTTGCGAGCTTTAATAGATTTTCATTTCCACAGATCCAGCTGCTGACTAACTTTTCCAGTCATCAATGAACTGCAGGTCGCATTACTATTCTGCAATTTTATACATTCAAAATCCATACAGTAAAACCTGCAGTTTTATCGACAGGTAGCTACAACTTCGTTGTCGGCCTGTACTGTCACACGCCCCCCAACTTTCTTTTCTGAGTTTTCCAGACTTCTCTGTGACTGCAAATTTGATAATAGTTTAGGAATATACAACACGTCTTCGATCCGGATTTGAACTACACATTCAAGCTTTTCCAAAAAATCAAAAGGTGTTTTGTTGTTCGACATGTATACCGATGCACCACTGTCCAAAAACCATTTGGAACGTGCCACCGCAACAACATTCGATCGACCACCCGCTGCGACAAACGATACTGTTTTCGCTGCGATGTTCGCCTTTTGCACCACGCTCTTCTTCACTTCCCTTGAGAAAACAGATTTCTCATCACTTTTCGGACACTGCGCTTTTCTATGTCCTGGTTGACCACAACCAAAACATTTGAATTTCGCGTTCTTCCTGCCAGCAAACGCCGATTCTTCCACCTCCGCATCCTGCTGCTGTCTTCGTCGCTTTGCCTCCACATCCAAATACTTCCTCCGAACAAGTTCCATCGTAAGCCTTTCAGACACCGATACCAGCATCGTAGGCCGACGGCATTGTCAACATCAAATGACAAATAACGTCTTCTTCACCCATCTGTCCTCCAGTCCGGTTTATTTCGCGTACCAGCTTGTCAAAACGTAGGAAGTGATCCTGAAGGTGCTCATTTTCCTGTTAGCGAATAGAGAGAAGCTGACGTTTTAACAGAAAACGGTTCGTTATTCTCTTTCGAACACGTCGGGAAGTCCATCCCAAATTTGCCTCGGACTCTGTCTTTGATATAGTCGAGATGACTGTCTGATATCGTATCAATACCGAACGGCATTTATTATCCTGCTTGATGCGTGCCACTCTTTTAACCTAATTTGCACCTTTTTCTTCTGCCGTATCCGTGACAGCGATAATCCAATAGTCTTTCTCCTCTGCCGCTACCTCGACGCACCACAAACATCCAGCTGCTGTAAGTATGCTTTCATACGGAAGCATCAATTGTTAAAGCCAATCCCGTTAAACGGCTTGACTCTTGGTATCATCATCCATCCTATCAAGATTCGCGACACTAACGAAATATAGTCCGATCCGAAAAGAAAAAAACGTGGCTATGCAGGGTCCATAAACTCTTAGCAAGAGTAAAATTAAACGCGTGTTTCGCAGTAGATAAAAGAATAACATTGTGAATATTTATTTGACGTTTCTCTCGTTACACGACGAACTTAGTATGGGTAATTCAAATTGAAATTTACTCAGTTACACTGTTATCAATAACTGTTAGAGGACCGGATATTTCACGTCCCCGGGAAATGATTTGAACAGCGATGTAATGTACATCTCCCACACGAAGTTATCAAAGATGATTCTCTTGTGTCTGACGTTCAGTGAGAGGGAGATGCCTATTACCACTTATACGAGATGCTTGATCAGATTAATTTCTTTAAAAAATAATATTATATATTAATAGTTCTTAGTGACTCTGTAGTAAGAAAGTAAAAATTGAATCCATAAGAATGAAACACGTAACAAAGTTGTAAATAGTCTTTTTTATCTCTATATTATATTATGGCCTTATTTCATTGCATGCTCCATATAACAGACCTCTCCCGTGCAGAAACCCCGAATGCTCTTCGATTCTAAGATCAGTGTCATGAAATTTTTTTAAATACCCTTGAAAAAATAGTAAATATGAACTGCCTATCTTGTTCCTGTAGCCCAACGACAAAGCGAATCGCTAAGGATGATAATTTACTTAAATAAACTAATTTGTTAGTGAGCTTATTCTTGAAAAACTCTACAAAATCGCATAAATTACTGAAGAATAAATGTTTCGGGTTTCGATGAAAAATAGATGAAAAAATGAAAATCGTGTTCCAATGGGAAAGGTCTATTGTGTAATCTAGTTTGAAAATCTCCTTGAACAAAGAGCGGATCAATAAAAACAACAATAGTGAATAAAAACATGTTTCTCTTTTTAAATTCCAGAATTACGGCGAGAATTGATGACGATATGATCAGACACTACTGCAACGAAGACATCTTCATCCTGGAGGTCCGACAGTTCGAGGAAGACCTGTACGACATCACACTGACGGAGCTTCCGACGCACTGATCGTCGTAACGTTTTACTTCTATCTACTATAAGCAGCTTCTTTCGCGTTTTCTGTAGCAGAATAAGGTATATTTACTAGACAGTGCCTTACGAGAGACATTCTAACGTTTAAATGTATAAATTGTTGATATAGGAAGTACTACTCACAAGCGAGTAACAGATGAATAGCATAAATGTTTAAGATATTACAAGTTTTTTAGTGAATACGTCTTTTAATTGTTTAGATTTATTTATTTATTTGTAGCAGAACAGAATCAGAACAAGCAAGTAGGAAATGATATGACACAAAAAGGTACGTGCTTCTCGTGGCATGAGATTTTATGGACAAAAAAAGGAGGAGCAACATTAAAATTTACATCCATCAAACGCATTTATATTGACCCCTAGATTATTTGCCTCAATGAACAAAATAAGCTGAAAATCCACTTCAAGATCTCAAAGTATTCGTACTTATATTCGGGGCGATTCCGCAATCAAGAAGAATTTCGTTACAATGCAGACAATTGTCCATAAATAATTCGTTTTGCTCAATTATCGGGGACGACTGTGAACGGGAATGGATGTGTCATAACCCTACAATTCAATCCCCTGCAGACAAGGCGCCATTTTGAATCCAAATGAAGTGAATGATTAAAAAAAAGGCTCGAGGGCGCATCATTCCCATGAGAATAGATTTCAAGCCATATGTTTTAATGTAGATAATAGCAACTTGTCTTGCTTTTCCACTCAAAATAAGTACTTACCCTTTTAGATTCTAAATCACTTTTTGACGAATGAACGTACTTTGCAGGAGAAAAAAAAAATGCGCAACAAAATGAAACTTTTTGTACAACAAAACAGTTTTTGATAGCTATTAGCGATCATCCATCGGTTGCAATATTAACAGTAACTTTGAAACGTAACAATAGCATAAGAGAATAGAATGCTTAACTGTTAGAAACTTAAGTTGTAAACTCACTTTACATTCCATGACAGTAATTTTCATCGACATTCCAACAATTCAGTACATACTACTTCTTTAATCATTCACACCGCTGACACGTACTTTCACTATACGAGTATTCTAAGAAAATATTTTCCACTTAGAATAGATGTGCTATTTTTTAAGGAAATCCCCTTTGCTGAAACTGCCATACTTGAGAATACAAATAGTGTTTAAGCAACAAACAAGTTTAACGGATAAAATATTTAGCAAAAAAAACATACATCACTAATTGTTAAGTACCTGAGAGATTTAAAGTGAAAAGTAGCAACAAGGAAAAAATAAGTATTTTTGATGCTAATCCACAAACAGACTGTTCAGTGAGCAGCACAACGGCGAAAAATCAAGAGAAATGTTAATGTGATATAGAAAACAAACAAATGCTACACGATTGTTGTTATTTTAACCGGCCACCGCTAGCGGATACCTCAATGTGTTAGACTCTTGCCACAAACATGAAACCATCCTCAAGAAAAGCCAACAACAAGCCTGATTGAGAGCCTGTCACTCCCGATTGCCATATACATATATTGAGCCTCTTTCCTTTCCTCACAATGTCCACGGTGGCCAACTCCCGCGGAAAATTCTTAATAAAAATGTTTAATACATCCGATAGAAAAAGAACGGATCCAAGCAACGCATTGAGCAACTTGCTATTCTTTTAGTAGCCTTATAAGATACTAAATAAGTAAACCGTGGATGGAACCTTGTTGCAAGAACGATCCATCTTTATCGCGCTACGAAAATAAATGCAATATTAATTTTACTAATCATGTTTTAGAAGCGACTCCGTAGGCTACAAATGCAAGATAGCGAGCGCGCGGAGAGTGAGTATTTAACACAGCTACGATTAATACAACAACGACAACAATCAAGCATTTTTTCGTGAAAATTTTCTTCAAGTAGCAAACTGTAATGATTTCTTTTGGTGGTGGATAACGATCAGCTTTTATTGATTCTTCTGTTTTTTATTTGTATTTCGCGTTTCATTTAATAGTAATGCTATTCTCAGTAGTAGCGCACAAGTAGTAGCAGAAGTACACACAACGAATGCAGTAATTATTTAGTAGAACAAAGTTTTGCCATTATAACAAACCGTCGAAAGAAAAGTAAAAATTTATTTGGACAAGCTGAAAATGTGACTAACAGATAGGCTAAGCAGATATCAATTAAGCAGCAAAACATTTAAGTAAGAGATTTTCAATATAGTGAAAAAAACGTTTCTTTTTATGAAAATGAATTTCAAAATTTTCTATTGTTATATTTTATAAACATTGAATAAAATATGATTTTTACTAAATCTGTGTTTTTAGTAGAAAATTCTGTAAATCTTTTTCTATCAGTCTTATCTCCAGATTGCCTTTTCTAATGTAGTTAATGGTTTAAAGATATACTTCATCTCGGAGATCGGAACTAAGCCAAAAATGTATCCTCATTCAAGGAACATGCCCAACGGAAATAGACAAAAAAGAAAAACTATAGGACGGCGTGGAAAATGATGCGGATAAAAACTCACCTTTCTATTGAACACACCGAGGAAATATCAAACCTGCGATCTCCCAGTCTGCATTTGGGTGCGTTAACCACTCCGCCGAAACTATGTGGACGTCGCCATAGTTTCTTAACCCTCTAGTGCCCAATTATTTTTTTTGGCTTGAAAAAACTTTTGGAGGTGGGCTTCGTGATGAGAAAAACGAAAATAATGTTGAAAATTCTTAAAAGTAATGGATTTTTCATTAAAGCCTTAAAATAAGTAGGCCGCCTAGAGGCGGTGTTGGGCACCTGGGTGAATAAAAACAAAAACTTTTTTTTCTTCTAGTTACTTCAACATAAGCGAATACAGATGGTTGCTTATATTTTGGACTCCATCAGATCGCAAAATACCTGAACTGTAAGGAGTATTTCTCTAGTGCTTTGGTTGTTTATTATTAACTAATTTATAGTAAGGGAGTCCAGGGTCTGCTGGCGATGGTTTCACTTATCTAGTTTTATGTTTTTAATTTAAGAAGATCGTGTAAAAGTGAATGCGTTGCATAAAAGAGCGGACTGTTAGCTGTATTACAGAATTTTAAATATGTGATGCGGTAATCTCGCCAATTTGACTATACGCACAATGATGCCACCTGGCCTTTTTTGATGATAAAGTATTGATCGCGTGAGATGTTTTTTTGAATAAAACTGCAAATCAATCGATACTTGTTATTATTTTTCAGCCCCAATACTCCTGCATTTTAATTTCGGCGCACACTTTGTATTCAAAAGCTAAATTTTCGAAATTCTTCAGGTGAAATTCCGAAGTAAACAAACAAACAAAAAAACAAACAAGCAAAAAAAATTTTCTTGTGATGTAACCACAAGACGGCCAAGGAAAGTTATTTTCGCGCGCTATCAAAAAATCTAGTCATTAGTGGAATAGCTGTGAACTCGCCCTAAATAACAAAAATGCTGAAATTTACAAACTTTACCTAGGGCAATGAGCCTATTTTCGTCCTAACCATGTAAAACCGTTGGTTAGAGCGGCGTTAGCTTTTTTGTTCAACATATTGGTTCAAATGGCAATTTTTGATATCATAATGGTTCATAAGAAGAAAGCAAAGATATTGGTGCCAATTTATACGCATTGCATCCATTGTATTCCGAGTAATTAATGAAATGGTGAGTCACCCTTCCTAATACGACTAAAAGGCTCTTCACTCTGATACGCTCGAAAACTCAATATCACTTACAACGTGTACGAAACAGAATTTAATGCAACATATTGGAGAATGGATTAAACAGTACTTGAAGTGCAGAACTAGAGACATCACCATATGTCTAATACAGACTCTCCTAAATATTATTAAATGATAAGAATATCCATATTCTAACAGCAACATTCACCCAAAGTTTTTAAAACATACTTCTTTTCAGCTAAAATTGCACATAATACTAGTTTCGGTACTATAAGTAATCACTAAAGACTGAAATTTTTTTTCACTCAGGTGCCCAACACCGCCTCTAGGCGGGCAAAGTATTTTACCAAAAAACCTAAACTTCCGATTTATTACACTAAACCAATTCACATCTACAGTGAAATGCTAGTAACAGGCTACTCAAAAATATTTTTTGTCGTGACTAACGACTTACCTTTCAATATAGGGGCCCCTTTTCAAAATTTCGGCAGAAAAATGATGTAAGATTTTGAACGCTTATATCTTTTGTTGTACTGAATGGATTTAATCAATTTCTTCGGCATTTTGTCGAAAATATTTGTACCAATGTTGTATTAAATTTTGGAATATGTAGGACATTCATTATCAACGGAAAAATAGTGTTTTGAAAAATCTTTCGAAAACGACTCGGAAAAGTGAAAATTTTCAGCCCATCCCGCACAGAGCCGTCAAAATGGTGCAGCAAATGAACAATAAAATAATGAAAAGTTTATATATAGGTTCACTACATGTTTGTTCCTTTGATTATTCGTATTGGGTTGCTTGACGAGAGCAGTTGGTGGGGGAAAGCCGGCATATTAGTTTCGGTTATGTCATTAGAACCCGGGCGGAAAGGAAAGGCTCATGCACGCCACGAGAACGAGCGAGAAAGCGATAGTAGTGAATATTAGCGAAAGCGTTACGTACAATTTGAACCTTAATAACTTTTCTTCTACTAAACGGATTGCCAATCTTGTTTCATAAATCGGAAGGAAAACGTTCAACGCTTGCTACCGATACGTTGTTTGCTATATAAAATTTGTTTAAATAGTTCAAAAACTACTTTAAATGAGAATCAACATTAATGATAAAACCTATAAATAGGGGTGTCGCAGCTTTTCTCAAAGCCAGACGTGTGTAAGACGCAGTGCATAACAGACGTGCGTGGTCGTGAGAAGCTGCATCGGACGACCAATCAAATTGGCTACCACCGGAGAGAGGAAAAACGGTGGTGGCGGTGAGAAGGCCAAAAAGCCAAAGGCTAAGAAACGCAGTCACTGAAAAGGCGGTAGTAACTGCCACTAAAAATGCTACCAAAACATCGAAGGCTGCAAAGCGTACTCATTCGGTGTGAGCTACGAAAGGGGAAAGATTGTATGGATGTACGCAGTAAAAACAATCTTCGGCAAGGTTTGAATTGTTTTAAAAGATTCCCGTCTTGTATCAACATAGACAAACCGTCCTTATTAGGACGAATGCAAAATGGAAAAAGAATTTAATTAGAAAGTTTCTTTTATTAACCAGTATTAAGTTTGCGCTTGGTAATTCTGTACTTTTACCAGTGAATCATGAGAAAATGTTTTTCTAATCTACAAATCCGAAGGTTTTTGCAAATCCTTCCAAGAAAATCAGTGAATGTGGCAACTCTGCCACTAAGCGAAAGCTACACCAAAACGAATGATGAAAACATTTTCATTTATCGAACAAAAGGACGGCCTTCCATCTGCATTGTAAAGTCTATAAATAGGAACACCATGATGAAAACTGTGCTCATTCGGTGTGAGCTGCGAAAGGGGAAAGATGTATGTACGCAGTAAAAACAATCGTCGGCAAGGTTTGAATTGTTTTAGATTCCCGTCTTGTATCAACATAGACAAACCGTCCTTATCAGGACGAAGGCAAAATGGAAAAAGAATTTAATTAGAAAGTTTCTTTTATTAACTAGTATTAAGTTTGCGCTTGGTAATTCTGTACTTTTACCAGTGAATCATGAGAAAATGTTTTTCTAATCTACAAACTCGAAGGTTTTTGCAAATCCTTCCAAGAAAATCAGTGAATGTGGCAACTCTGCTACTAAGCGAAAGCTACACCAAAACGAATGATGAAAATATTTTCATTTATCGAACAAAAGGACGGCCTTCCATCTGCATTGTAAAGTCTATAAATAGGAACACCATGATGAAAACTGTGCTCATTCGGTGTGAGCTGCGAAAGGGGAAAGATGTATGTACGCAGTAAAAACAATCTTCGGCAAGGTTTGAATTGTTTTAAAAGATTCCCGTCTTGTATCAACATAGACAAACCGTCCTTATCAGGACGAAGGCAAAATGGAAAAAGAATTTAATTAGAAAGTTTCTTTTATTAACTAGTATTAAGTTTGCACTTGGTAATTCTGTACTTTTACCTGTGAATCGTAAGAAAATGTTTTTCTAATCTACAAACCCGAAGGTTTTTGCAAATCCTTCCAAGAAAATCAGTGAATGTGGCAACTCTGCCACTAAGCGAAAGCTACACCAAAACGAATGATGAAAATATTTTCATTTATCGAACAAAAGGACGGCCTTCCATCTGCATTGTAAAGTCTATAAATAGGAACACCATGATGAAAACTGTGCTCATTCGGTGTGAGCTGCGAAAGGGGAAAGATGTATGTACGCAGTAAAAACAATCTTCGGCAAGGTTTGAATTGTTTTAAAAGATTCCCGTCTTGTATCAACATAGACAAACCGTCCTTATCAGGACGAAGGCAAAATGGAAAAAGAATTTAATTAGAAAGTTTCTTTTATTAACTAGTATTAAGTTTGCACTTGGTAATTCTGTACTTTTACCTGTGAATCGTAAGAAAATGTTTTTCTAATCTACAAACCCGAAGGTTTTTGCAAATCCTTCCAAGAAAATCAGTGAATGTGGCAACTCTGCCACTAAGCGAAAGCTACACCAAAACGAATGATGAAAATATGTTCATTTATCGAACAAAAGGACGGCCTTCCATCTGCATTGTAAAGTCTATAAATAGGAACACCATGATGAAAACTGTGCTCATTCGGTGTGAGCTGCGAAAGGGGAAAGATGTATGTACGCAGTAAAAACAATCGTCGGCAAGGTTTGAATTGTTTTAAAAGATTCCCGTCTTGTATCAACATAGACAAACATAGAATTTAATTAGAAAGTTTCTTTTATTAACTAGTATTAAGTTTGCGCTTGGTAATTCTGTACTTTTACCAGTGAATCATGAGAAAATGTTTTTCTAATCTACAAACTCGAAGGTTTTTGCAAATCCTTCCAAGAAAATCAGTGAATGTGGCAACTCTGCTACTAAGCGAAAGCTACACCAAAACGAATGATGAAAATATTTTCATTAATCGAACAAAAGGACGGCCTTCCATCTGCATTGTAAAGTCTATAAATAGGAACACCATGATGAAAACTGTGCTCATTCGGTGTGAGCTGCGAAAGGGGAAAGATGTATGTACGCAGTAAAAACAATCGTCGGCAAGGTTTGAATTGTTTTAAAAGATTCCCGTCTTGTATCAACATAGACAAACCGTCCTTATCAGGACGAAGGCAAAATGGAAAAAGAATTTAATTAGAAAGTTTCTTTTATTAACTAGTATTAAGTTTGCGCTTGGTAATTCTGTACTTTTACCAGTGAATCATGAGAAAATGTTTTTCTAATCTACAAACTCGAAGGTTTTTGCAAATCCTTCCAAGAAAATCATAGAATGTGGCAACTCTACTACTAAGCGAAAGCTACACCAAAACGAATGATGAAAATATTTTCATTTATCGAACAAAAGGACGGCCTTCCATCTGCATTGTAAAGTCTATAAATAGGAACACCTTGATGCGAAGCGTACTCATTCGGAGTGAGCTGCGAAAGGGGAAAGATGTATGTACGCAGTAAAAACAATCGTCGGTAAGGTTTTAATTGTTTTAAAAGATTCCCGTCTTGTATCAACATAGCTATCTACAAACCGTCCTTATTAGGACGAATGTAAAATGGAAAAAGAATTTAATTAGAAAGTTTCTTTTATTAACTAGTATTAAGTTTGCGCTTGGTAATTCTGTACTTTTACCAGTGAATCATGAGAAAATGTTCTTCTAATCTACAAACTCGAAGGTTTTTGCAAATCCTTCCAAGAAAATCATAGAATGTGGCAACTCTACTACTAAGCGAAAGCTACACCAAAACGAATGATGAAAATATTTTCATTAATCGAACAAAAGGACGGCCTTCCATCTGCATTGTAAAGTCTATAAATAGGAACACCATGATGAAAACTGTGCTCATTCGGTGTGAGCTGCGAAAGGGGAAAGATGTATGTACGCAGTAAAAACAATCGTCGGCAAGGTTTGAATTGTTTTAAAAGATTCCCGTCTTGTATCAACATAGACAAACCGTCCTTATCAGGACGAAGGCAAAATGGAAAAAGAATTTAATTAGAAAGTTTCTTTTATTAACTAGTATTAAGTTTGCGCTTGGTAATTCTGTACTTTTACCAGTGAATCATGAGAAAATGTTTTTCTAATCTACAAACTCGAAGGTTTTTGCAAATCCTTCCAAGAAAATCATAGAATGTGGCAACTCTACTACTAAGCGAAAGCTACACCAAAACGAATGATGAAAATATTTTCATTTATCGAACAAAAGGACGGCCTTCCATCTGCATTGTAAAGTCTATAAATAGGAACACCTTGATGCGAAGCGTACTCATTCGGAGTGAGCTGCGAAAGGGGAAAGATGTATGTACGCAGTAAAAACAATCGTCGGTAAGGTTTTAATTGTTTTAAAAGATTCCCGTCTTGTATCAACATAGCTATCTACAAACCGTCCTTATTAGGACGAATGTAAAATGGAAAAAGAATTTAATTAGAAAGTTTCTTTTATTAACTAGTATTAAGTTTGCGCTTGGTAATTCTGTACTTTTACCAGTGAATCATGAGAAAATGTTTTTCTAATCTACAAACTCGAAGGTTTTTGCAAATCCTTCCAAGAAAATCAGTGAATGTCGCAACTCTGACACTAAGCGAAAGCTACACCAAAACGAATGATGAAAAGATGGGTTGGTGATGTATATGACATAACAGGGGTGTCGTGACCACACTTCGAAGTTATTTCAAATCTTGCAAAGCATAAATTGACATAATTTCAATGATTGTTCCTTTATGAATGAAATGACAAATTTTCAGGTCAACGCGGCAATAACTTTGCAATTTATAGAACAATTTTATATTTTTAGTTATCATATATTAACTGTCATCTCTTCCAAACAACTTAACCCTCTGCTGCCAACCCCGTGGTTTTGCAGGGTTAAGGAGAATCATTGTAAAATGTCCAATACATGATTTTATGTTGTTACCTCCACTAAAAACACTTCAGAACACTCCCACCTGTCATACATGCACATTGTCTGCTTGTTGAAATCATTATATGAAATTATTGACCTGTATTCAATGCGGAGAACTCGTTAATAAAATTGTTTTGCTGAATATACTAACGAACGGGATCCCCAGGAAAATTTCGCTGAGCCCGGTGAATCGAACTTAATGCGTAAAATTTAGCCATTTGAAAGAGATACAAGCAGAATTTTAAGAATATGATCATCGCGGTTATGTCCCGGACATTACCCGCTCCTAGGTTTTTGCTAAGTGTGTTCATTTTTGTACGAAAAAGATTCCGATGGTTGTTTCGAGAGATTTTAACATTGATATTTCAAAGGAAGAAAATTGTTCATTTCATGAATGAATGTCTCAACCAGCTTAGAATCCAGCGCATCCCCTATCAACGCAGACGCCAACAATAAAGGTTCTTTTCAAAACCACCATAATTATTATAAAGAATAACTTGAAACAATCCCACATATTTCATTGAGTATCATTCGATTTGAATTACAAGTCAAACGAGTAGTCACGACACTCCGGTTATGTCCTAGACATTACCCACCCATCTTTTTAGCTTTTGAAATTTCCAAAAATAGTTAAAATTTGTTTAATGAAGATTACCACTAAACACAAAATAGTGTTTTTTCACGTTTTCCTCGAATTTTCAACTTTGAGCTTCAATTGCCTTTAACAGAAAGCTACGAATATTCCAATAATGTGTGTGTACGAAAGGTGTGAGCGTTGTGAAGAAATGTTAGTGCGGATGACAACATACACAACATGTTTTAGTAGTTTATTTCGATTTTCATAGAGACCGCCTAGAGGCGGTGTTGGGAACTAGAGGGTTAACAGAAGAGAAAGTAAACAAACTATATCAGTTTTCTTGTTTGCATGTCAACTCAAACACAATCATGCCAAACCCATGACCAGCGATGACAAGGATCAAATTAGGATGTGCAGCTATAATCCAGAAACATTCATATTTCCTTCGGAACGTGCACCGAACCTTGGTCTTAACCCATAGCCAAATGCGTTTATCCTCACTGTTGAAATCGATAACTCCGCCCAGGAGTGCAATACCATCAGGGATAAACGGCTGCGTGTGTTTCACTAATAAGCTGACCAACTCTAACGAAAAAATCAGTCATGCGCGATTACCAATTGAATCGCTTTAGTAGGTTTTCCATAAATAATGCACCGTATCCAAGAAACTGGTAAAGATAGAAAACCGGTGTCTTCGGCAATGTTTCTAAGAAGAACATTCCCCAGCACTTTGCCGAAGGTACCACCACTTTATCTCAACAGCTTTACCGAATATGTTTCCTATAAATATTTTAGACTGCTAAATGATATTCTTTAAATCCTGCTACCAGAGCCATGGATACAAACGGATACAAGTGGTTCATACAGAACCTTGTAGCATCTTTTTTCTACTTTCTAATACATACTGAGTGGTCTGCCCGTTTTCGCCCGTTCATGAGTTATTGGAGTGCAAAGTAGGCCATTTTTCGAACAAAAATCGTAAATATTTCAAAGCTGCTCAACATATTAAGTTGCTTCCTTCAACGAAATTTTGTATTTCATTAATTGTGACAGTTTTATAGAACATTTTGAACTTCCAAAAAATCTTGACAAGAAGTTATAATGAAAAAATTGATTTTTCCGGTATTTTCTCTAATAATGCTCTATATCTCAAAGATTATTAAAGATAGACTATTACAATCTTCAGTAAGTTTCTTGTAGAAGAATTTACTACAACTTTGCAGAATACACCAACTCGCAATCTCTAATTATACGAGAAATAAATTTTGAATCTCACTTATAGGAGCATTAATCATCAAACTTTTTACTTAAAAAGATGGGGCGTCTCATTATCATCAATTCTTCCGAAGGTAGTATATCGCTATAACTAACCATTTCGAAGTTATTTAAAACGATCACGTTTTTCGCGTTTTAAACCACTGTGCACTGAAATCGGCTTGCGGAGCAACTGCGGCTATATTTGATGCGCCTTTCAGACGCCCGCAATGTGAGATTTTATTATAAGCGCGACAATACCTTTAGTAACAGTCAAGATTGCTACATCTTGGAGCTGTGTAACACTGATGTGTAAAATAGCGGAAAGCACTTCCTAAACCGTCCATAACAGCACCGCAGACGGCAGTAGACAAATTAAAAAAATGGATTTTGTAGTTTGTTTATGGTACTAATGTTTATAACTATAGCTGGTTGCCCGTTTTTAGCCGTTCGAAAGTTATTGCTATTGGAAATATTTTTTTCATAAATTGCTAAATAAATTCGAAAATAGAAGAGCTAGAACAAAACGTTCTTCTAAAAAATTGCGGGTGGCATTGACGCAAATAACATTGTAGAACATTTCAAATTCATAGCTGCACTTTCAAAAAAGTTATATTAAAAAAATGAATTTAAGGGGTCATCCACAAACAAGGTACTATAACATCACAAGTATTGAAGATACAGATTTGGATTCTTAAGCAAAGTTGTTCGCAAATGTAGCTCTACAACATTGCAGAACATATGATCTCATTATCTATACACTTTAACAAAATAAGAAAAATATCTCACTTTTAGGGAGCTTAATCACTGACTGTACTAAACCAGAGGAAAGGTCTTGAAATACTGATAATACCTTCAGAAGGCATTATTGATCTAAACTTAACCGTTTTTGTGTAAATAGTTAATCGCATGTCTCAGAAATAATTCGGTAAAACTTTTGTAAATTATAGCAACAGAAATAACAAGCCTTATGCTGAAAATATTTACAAGAGAGGAGCTTCTAGTACTATAATACATTTCAACAATGCTGCATTACGTCTATTTACAGGTTTGTTCAATAGCGAAACCATATCGGATATTGTTTGTTTAACATTCGATCCATTAACATGGCCATCAACATGTACTATATCACATTTAGTTACAGTACTGGATATTGTTTGACTATAGTTTAACCATTCAATTCGTCGTTACTATTGGGGATATTGTGGAACTATTGTTATACAATCAAATCTAAGTTAATATTGTAGGAACATTACAAAAGCAACACCTCCAATCCCTAGTAACAATTGTGGTTTTCTGATAGTTTTATAGCCGCTGATAAAACTTAGATCGCACTTGTAGCGTGCTATAAAACTTCAATTGTTACTTGAGATGGTTACTATATTCCATAGTACAGGTTTAGGTTATTGTGCGAGCGTTACAAATGTGGTATTACTATACGCAAAATATCAACATTGTAATGTGCTTTATGGGATTTTCGATTGATTGACACCGGTGTAGTGGATTGTACTGGTTTTGCACTTTCCAGCAGAAGTGTCAATGGAACATACCCAGTTTTCTGCACTTCTGCTAGAAAGTGCAAAAACGGTGCAGTTTCAGTGCACTCCACTACACCGGTGTCAATCAATCGAAAACCCCAAATGTTATTGCTGCATTATAGTAACCTATGATTACTGCATTATAGTAACCTATGGTCAGTATAATAATAAAAAATACTAGAACTATTTCCAATATCGTCAAAATCCTTGCATAGATTTGTACATTTTTATTTGTATAGTATTTCGCTAAAAACCTATATTTGAACTATACGAAAAATAGTAGGAACTCGAAACTAACCGACTATTTGTGGTAATGTACATGTAGGGGAGACTGAGGAGACTTGATCCCCGGGGAGACTTGATCCCATCATTGTAACTCAAAGGCGGATCAGAATACATTAATCGAATATACTATAAAGTTGCGTAGTTTTATCTAAACATAAATTTCATTAACACAGAAAAAAGAAATTGGACTTTTGTGTAACCGAATTTTTACCAATTTAAAAAAAAGTCTCAGAAGAACTGAAGAAGATTTATTTTTCAAATATTCAAACTTTTATAAAATTGATAAAATCACCCGCTACATACTCTACTTTTGCATACAGAATTACAGGAGAATGTCAATTATATGAATACGTTATGATTGAGCTGATTGTTTTGTTCAACTATATTTTTACTAAAGTTTGCTGAAATAGATGCTACGGGTTCACTTGATCCCTTCAAATTCGTGGAGATTTGATCCCCTTCGCCATACACACCGCTGAAAATAACAAAATTCACACCAGAACAATTGAAAGTCATTGTTGTCATAAAAAAATGTCAAAAATGAACGCTTCATCGTAAAGAAACATAACTGTAATTGTTTACTACAGTATACGTAGCAATCATTCATCCCACATTTGACGTTCCTCAACCATAATAAAGACAGCTTTCAAATAATTGCACGGAGATTTGGGGAATTCGTAAAAAAATCAGGTGAGAGATGCGTAATATGTAGTAACAAAAATAACAATATCTAATCATAATAATTTAATCAATACTACAATCCATTTATAAAATTGAATGGAGTAATGTACCCGTTTTTGCCCTATTAAGAAGGGTACCACATTATTACTACAATAATTTTATTATTTCATCTTCTTTGATTTGTTATTAAGGTCCATTTTTTTATTTCGATTATATAGGTTTTAACGTTAAGGTCATTCGCCTCTTATTAAGAGCCAATATAATAACAAAATTGTCTTGAGAATGGTGAAAATCTTCTGTTTGAGCGCAGCAAAATTTCTAATCGAGTACCCCCATTATCGCAATACCATTTGAGTCAATGCGTTGAGCAAAGATGGCAGACGCTGCTCTAACCAAAGGGTTCAGATGGGTAGGATGATAGTAGAAACAGGGCAAAAATAGGCTTATTAACCTACATGTTCTTTTAAACACGTTTTCATAAAGGAATCAAGTGTCCCCAAATTAGGGATCGAGTCTCCACTAATCTAAGAATTTTCCATTTTTTTTGTTGTTTTCCAGAAATGCTCATAGCTCATGTCCAGTATAATATTTCCATGTAATTTTTATATGATTATTAGTCATCCCTAGAAACAATATAAAACTACAAAAAATACATAGTTTTTTATCATTCCACGAAGTTGAACTGAAAAATAAAAAAGGGGATCAAGTCTCCTCAGTCTCCCCTATAATCCACGAAAAAATCGTCGTTTTCGTATTATAACAAAAACTAACGCCATATTCCCCAAAAGGTTATCCGTCTGAAAACAATACCCCAAATGACAGAAACAATTTACGGTATGGTGTGTTTATTGTCGAATCACAATATGACAAATTGTGAAAAAACAATTATAAAAATAATCCTAAATGTTTTCATTTTATACGGGGTGCTCGTTTTCAGTTCGAATGAAACTTGCTTTCAACCTCCGCGCATCTCTCTATATCCGCATCGTCTATGGTGGAAATGATTCCGAAGGGGCCAATTTTGACAGCAGTCAGCTGACTTTTCGAGCAGTTCGATTGTCTTTGTTTATGTTTATATTTATCAGCTTTGATAATTTCAAAGAAGATCTCGCTGTAATATTCTTTTGCTTTGTGTGAGATTAAAAGTGAAAATCTTCGATAAAAGTTAGCGAATCTAGGGTAAATTTTATCCAGAAAATATGGCGGATGAAAACGAAAATTCGTGTGATAAGTTCGACGATGTGAAACCCGACAAAATGTTCACATTAAAAAAGTGGAACGCAGTGGCTATGTGGAGCTGGGATGTCGAGTGTGATACCTGTGCCATTTGCCGGGTGCAAGTTATGGGTGAGTGTTGTGAATTGTTTATATTGTATAAAAATGGATGGCATAGCGGACGGCTTTTGGTAGGAAGCAACAATTCCCTTGGCCTGATTAACAATGTATACTAGCAGACTATTGTTTTCATATACGTTCCGTTGGTTTCCCAGGACATGTCCTGGTTTTTTATTGAATGTCCTGGAAAGTTGAGAAAAACGCTTGATTTTTCTCCTGTAAGCCTAAAATATTTATCAATATTGAGTCTACGCTGTATTCACTTCTGTCCAGCTCGCAGTTACGACCGACCAGAATACGACAAACAAAGCTTAATATACTCGAGTGTCCCAATTATAGTATTCGATGCTTTTTTAATCCTTCAAAAATGCCTCGTTATTTCTCTTTTCAACTTGCTTTTCGTACATAGAAAATGCAATGATATTTGACAACCTAATAAATCCAACCGATTCCGGTTGTGGACCAAACTCTGGCCGATATCAATGTCGATGAAACGAGCTTCTTCTCAGTTTAATTCGTCGTTCAATCTGGGACCTGAAGAATTTCCTTTGGTCTCTGAGAAGACACATCGATGTTTTGGTGACTCGTCTCTTGCTAGTTATCTGGCCAGCGGCATTTTTCGTTTTTGCTGGAAATCCGCGAACATGCTTCCAATCTTTAAAACGGGAAATGGCGAAACATCAATATTTAGCGTGTAATATCTTCATTGAGTGCTCACTCGAGCTGGTGATTATGGAACTACTTCATGATCAATGCAAGCAGTACCTAAATGTCACTCTCACACTGATTTGATTTACACCAACTTATCCCCTGTTTGATAACAATCGAAAAAAAATTAAATTTGGAATAAACGGTAGATTTGTAACTGTTTCGGTCCTAGCTCTCGAGAGATAGAGATTGCCACGTATTTAGTTTTACATCAGGAATAGGGGATGGAAGCTACTTGAGACCGTTGATGTTTCTGCTTTACTTCAATGACGTGTATTTAGTGCTGAAAACTCCTCGGGTTCAATACAGAAAAATATTTTGTATCATCCGCTCAATTCAGGATTGCCGATTTTTCCAAAAAATAGCATGAAACCATAGCTGAAGGTGGTGTAGCGAGAACTGGGTGTGTGTAAATCCGATTGATTGAATTCTAATGGACTTTTTTGGCCTACCGTATTTCAGAACTTTTAACTTCCGAAAACCTACGGAGAATGCACAGTTGATGGAGAGGTAACGGGGGAGGCAGTCCCCTTTCGACTGTCCTGGTTTTTTACTCGTCTGATATGGTCACCCTAGTTTACAATAAAAATACTACCAAAAAATATTTTGAACTGATGTCAAGTACTATTGACAGGCCAAAATATACTAAACCGAAATTACTATCAGTATTTCACTCTAATAAATATGTACGTATAGCACAAAATAAATGCGTTTATTTTAATATTTACGACTATCATAATAATGGTAGTACTTATTCATATAAGAATAATGTATACTGAAATGAAGCGTACCAACCTACAGGATTAAGAAAAAATGTACTGATTTTTGTTCGAAATTTCTTAATACGTTGGAAAGAAGTGTATCAAATATTGTTTTCCTTGTCCTGATTTACAGTGTAAACCAACAGATTTTCGTGCGCAATAAAATGAAAAATTGCAAAAATTATCCTCAAATGGCCCGCTACTGTTTATTTTATTCGTAAACGATTTATGTTCCGCTATACAGTCTCCTAAGTATATGTTTGCGTCGGCAGTCGATTGCTGTGCCATTCAAGCCGATATTGATGTGCTGCTAAATTGGTGTACTCATAACGGCATGGAAGTAAATGTGCAGAAGTGCAATGTGATATCGTTCTGTCGAAACAGGCACGTCATGACATTCGATTATAGAATGGCAGAAAGCAGTATCAACCGAGTTAATACGATAAAGGACCTAGGCATTCTCCTCGATAACAAACTAAATTTCGCGCAGCACATTGCAATGACTACAGCTAAGGCCTATGCCGTGCTGGGGTTCATTAAACGAAACACGCAGCAATTCAGCGATATTTATTGCCTAAAAACGCTCTTTTGTGCACTCGTGCGTAGCATCCTGGAGTACGGCGTGCTTGTGTGGGCGCCTTATCATGCTGTGCAAATCAATCGCGTCGAACGAATTCAGCGTCACTTTGTTCGATACGCTCTGCGACTACTGCCATGGAATGATCCTGTTCGACTACCGCCGTATGAACAACGATGCAACCTTCTACGTTTACCGACGCTTGCAAATCGGAGGATTATGCTGCAACGGCTCTTTGTGTTTGATCTTCTCGGAAACAATGTTGATAGCTTAGAGTTGCTGAGCCAGGTTCGCATCAACGTACCACCTAGACCTACCAGACGAACTGATTTCTTTCGGACTCCTATGTATCGTACACTTTTTGCTCAGAACAATCCGTTCAATGTGTGCTGTCGTAATTTTAATGATGTAGCTAACCTGTATGATTTTAACATAACCAAGACTACTTTTAAACTTAGAATTAGTAATAATTAAGGAACTGTCTGTACGAATACTTCGAAGACCAGTACTAATAAATAAATAAAAATGGAATGATTGGAAACTTTAATAGAAATTTTTCCAGAGGTTAAAATTGCAAAAAATAAGAAGTCACTGAAACTTTTTTTTTAAATTTTAATTATAGAGGTTTTAACTCTTTTCGGGTTACAGTAATCTCGTTTGGAAAAATCTCTAACGCTATGTGCGGGGTTGGGAATCGAACCTAGGTAAGCTGCGTACAAGGCAATTGATTTGCCGACTACGCTATGCCCGTCCCCTCACTGAAACTTGTGAAGTTCAGCGTAACTTGCTGTTTAATGCAAAATTGGGAAACGGCAAATTGTTACTTACGAGTTTCGCAATATGCCAAATTATGGCATTATCGTTTTGCACTGGACTAATAATACCAGTGTACCTAGTCGGTATTGCATATAATCTCACATTTGTTCCATTTCTATTGGGGTTTTCGATTGATTGACACCGGTGTAGTGGAGTGCACTGAAACTGCACCGTTTTGCACTTTCTAGCAGAAGTGCAGAAAACTGGGTATGTTCCATTGACACTTCTGCTAGAAAGTGCAAAACCAGTGCAATCCACTACACCGGTGTCAATCAATCGAAAATCCCATATGGAATTCCCTATCCACATGATGCTGACTTGCGTTTATGAGCTGTGTAGCACCGTATAAACGTACAGAACGCAAATAGTTAATGGTTTTTCTAGTGGGATTTTCGATTGATTGACACCGGTGTAGTGGATTGCACTGGTTTTGCACTTTCTAGCAGAAGTGTCAATGGAACATACCCAGTTTTCTGCACTTCTTCAAGAAAGTGCAAAAACGGTGCAGTTTCAGTGCACTCAACTACACCGGTGTCAATCAATCGAAAACCCCATAGGTAAATAATGGGCAAGCTAGTCTGGATTATACATTTCCTATGTTTTTGATATTTCTCATGAAAAAACATCATAAGTTTGAAACGCCAACTGCGCTTGTCGAAATATGGTAAAAATATCACCAGTGTACTGGTGAGCAAACTAATTTCCTGAAAGGTGACTCAACACCGAGCTTGTAATAATTCTCTAGATAATTCCAACGTTAAACTAGTTTTTAATGGTTGCTATATTGGTCATTAGGGATCATCCGTAAATGACGTAGCATTATATGGGGGAGGGGGGAGCTTTGTATTTTGTGATGATGTGTGACGACAGGGGGTAGGGGGTCATGTCACGCTACGTAGCTTTTTTAAGGGGGAATAGAACAGAATTTTTAAAAATTACGGGGACAAGGGGGGCAGAGTTACCGTCAAGCTACGTAATTACCAGGGGGTATTTAGAGGTTTGTGACGAAATGCTACGAGGGGGAAGGGGGGGTATTAAAAATCACTCAAAATGCTACGTCATTTATGGATCATCCCTTATATAGTTTTGTTTCCAAATGAAAATTGGAATTGGTCCTACGGATTCCTACGTGCAATTGGTCTTTAAGGAATGCATCAACAATATTGATAATAGGTATAGGTATAATAGGTCTTGACAAATCAAAGTCATATTAATAATAGCACACAAACACGCTCCATGACAAATGCCTACTATGTATAAATTTTGACGGCTTATCGGTTAAGCCATTTTGGAGTCCATAAATCATATACATACAAACATTGACTTTTATATAGATAGATAGATTTTAAGTCTATCACTTTCACGTTGCCACCCTTCTGTAAGCGACGCGCGGTCATGGGATATCTGCATGTATCTCGGGTTGGATAAACCCAATGCCTAACCACATTCTTTGCTCGTCACTGCGACAGGCTGAGATACGGAAGTCTTTGCAATTGTCCGCAGGGTGGCGTTCTATCACCTTTGTTATGGAACTTGGTTGCCGACGGCTTGCTGAAGAAACTCAATGAGCTTGAATTTCCAATCTACGGATTTGCTGACGATTACCAAATACTAATTACTGGACTTTGTCGAATAGTAGTGTCGACAAGTTAAATTATCAAGTAACCCAAGCAAAACTTCAATGGTTCTTTTCACGAAGAAGTGAATAACAACCGAGGTTTGTCTTTGATTCTGAGCTACTGTGTGCAGATCAAGTCAAATACGTTTGAGTTATATTGGATTCCAAACTGAATTGGTCTGCTCACATTGAGTTCAGAGTCAAGAAAGCGTGGATGGCCTTCGGGCAGTGCAGGCGAATTTTTGGAAAGGCCTTGGGTCTCAAACCTAAAAACATCTATTGGATTTACACAATTGTACGTCCAATACTATCATACGGATGCCTTGTGTGGTGGCAGAGGGGAGAGGTGATGACAGTCCAGTCAAAGCTAAACCAACTGCAAAGAATGGCGCTCATGGCGTTGACTGGTGCTTTCACCACAACTCCGACTGCTGCTTTTGAGACACTTCTAAATATTAAACTATTACACATGCACCTCAAACAAGAAGCACTATCATGTGCATACAGAATGCAGGTTACTGGGCTTTGGAACAGTAATAATGTTGATCTTGCTACCAGTCATACATGATTGTGGTCACAAATAGTTACATGGGGTGAAGACATTCTTCCTCCCAGCGATATTACACTCACATGTAGTTTTCCTTACAGGACATTCCATGTGAAGATTCCCACTCGAGAGGAGTGGTTGCCTGGCTATATGGAAAGACAACAACAAACGCAAGTAGTCTGTTATACTGACGATTCTTTGATGGAGGGACGTACTGGTGCTGGTGTCTACCGTCGTGAAATGAGATCTACAAACGTGTCGCCAAACAAAGGCGTTTCTAGAACAACCGTGCCCAGTGATTTCGAAAAACCTCCTACATTTTTCGAAGCTCCACTGCGGCATGCTGACCAGGGCTTTAACCGGCCACTGCAAGCTCAATCACATTTGGCATTTATTCAGCGCGCTGAGTCTTTTTCATGTGATCTTTGTAAATCAGACTACGGAACCTCATATCATCTGATATGCAACTGTGCAGCAGTAGCGCAATTGCGATTTCGAGTTTTCGGCCGTCTTTACATAGACGACACCATGTTTGGACGACTAAAACTCAGAGACATACTAAGGTTTCTTATCCAATGTGGTAAAGAGCTTTAGGCTTACTCGCAGGCGAGTTGAACTACTTGTGAGATTAACTTACCTGCTGTGTGTTTTTGTTTTGTGCCGTTATTTTACCCACCCTTCCAATACTACTTCCCCACACCTCCTTCTCCTTTCCTTCCGCTCAGGAAATGAAGAAAATACACGGCAAGGCTCAAATCCCCGACTACATCCGGGGAACGTGCCATTTAAGCCAATATATTCTGATTCCTGATTCCTGAACTTGACCATATTTACATGTTATCACACGCGGCATAGAAAGGAAATAAAATCTTGTTTGAGTTTTATAGGTAATTATAAGTCTATCACTTTCACGAAACAAAATGGAAGACCAGAAGTCAATATGTGGTAAAATTATAGATTCATGCAATCAAAATGTATTACTAATTGCCAAATCATTTGTCAAACGACACGATATACTGTACTTTTTAGCAATCTTTTTGATGACATTATCGATGTGATATTTGAATGTTAATTTGTCATCAATGATTATTCCTAGATATTTCAATTCAATAACGTGATCAATAGTCTCACCATTAATTTAGACATTACCGTCAGGTCCAGTATTAGGAAAAGAGACATGCATTAAGTTTTAGAAAAAAATAACTTTTTTGAAATTGTAATCAACTAGCAAGAAAATGTAAGTCTTTGTTCAAATATGCTACGGCTTCACCTATATCATTAGCTGCAATTAACAGTACAGTGTAGTAAGTCACAACATCGTCAAACCCACGTCATGTCATTTATATACATAATAAATAAAGTTGGACATAAGACACAACCTTACGGCACTCCAAGAGGATTGCTGAGAGAACTAGACACAACCATTCGCGAAAGGATGTTGGTCATCTACATTTAAAGTCTTGTTTCACCTCGCTCGTTGGGATATACATGATTCGACTGTCTCAAAAGTTCTAGGAATGGATAACAGTGGACCACAAACCTCAGAAATCAGAGTATTTCGACGTAAAACTTGGTCAAAAAACTTGGTAATCATTTTAATCCAGAGCATCAAGAAACGATCCCGATCTAAAAAGTATGAGGGGCTGACGAACGCCATCAGAGTGCTGCTAAAATGCATGCCCGGAAACATTACACGACGCTGCTAATGAAATGCTGATGCTGCATAATCAGCCTTCATCAAAGCGGATTTTAAGCAGTATCCGTATAATTTTCTTTTGTTTCAATCCAATCAAATGTTCATCTGTCCCCTTTAATAACGGCAAAAATGTTGATTATTTTCAAAATCGACAACAATTGCGCTATCACAAATGCGTGTGAGATTAGATTACCCAGTGGCGTAGTAGCGGGGAGGGGGAAACCCCCCTTCCCCCCCCCCCCCCCCGAAATATTTTGGAGAAATTTGAAAAAATTGAATATGTTAAACAAAAATATGCCTAATATTTAAAATGAAATTCTCAATGTTTCATTTGCAAAAGTTATCTTGTGAAAATATTTCCTTGTAGTGAAAATTCGCTGCAGCCTCGACACCTACCTGTCGGCACGTTGTGGAGGCCAGCTCGACCTCCGAGGACCACAACAAGCGAGGAGCTAGGAGATTAATGGTTCACTAAACGGATATCGGTACCGAGAGAAATTTCGCCACATTCTGTAGCCCTTGACTGACGGCGAACATGGACTGGAGACTGTGCGAGAAGTATCCCCAGTGCGACCACCAGGCGATTCGCTACAGCATCGGCGAATGGAACCCTGCTGCAGCACGGTGAAGGACGGGCGGCAAGCTAAAGTAGAAGACGAAAGCCTTTAACGAAAACCTCTTTGTTGAGTTACTTCGGCGAACAACGAAATCAAGTACGTTGATAGGCTGATCTAACAAGACAATGTCACGAAAACTAGGGCCATGTAGTAGACGGCGCATGGGGTAACTAGGCCGAAAACCTGGACAAAATTATTTTCTGCTGTTCTATATATTATTTTGCAATTATAATTCAAGAGAAGCTTAAATATTTTATCTTGAGCACATTTTTCATAAAAAATCCACTTAACAGTGTGAAATTTGTTTTCTTCTAATATTTCTTCAAAAACTCAACCTAAATGAAACCATTGTGAATGGTAGCTATAGTAACATCAGTAGGACGATTTTCTAACAAATATAATTTTCTAAATTATATTTGTACATTGGAGACAATACATACATTACCTTGTTTTATTGATGACCATTCCAAAACTTCAATTTTCAAATTGCTCTCAAACCAACGGTCGGACGCGGTCGGATGAGTATCAACCTGCGATGGACTGACAATAGCCGATAGTTTCGAATGCTTTCAACCTTTTATCTTAATTTGACTTAATTTGATAACTTTTTCAATTACGAAATAGTACTAAAATCATAAAACAAACATTTACCTTTATTTGTCAAAACAAAATAGTTTGATTTTTTTTATTTCAATATATCCAGCATTAGAATAGTTAGAATAGGTCATTAGCAGGCGGGCTCAGAGCGCAAGATCGGAGAGTGAGTGTTCACGAATAAGATCGCCCCTAGTACTACAACCCTGGATAATAATCCTCTCAACATCTGATGGTCATCTCGCCTGTACTATCAGTATGTGGACATCGATCATCATGATAATCCGAAAAAGAACGAGAGACTGGATTGAGAGCTTACTACACATCGTGCGAAGGAAGATCACCGGCAGCACCATCTGCACCGTCGCCCGTGCTACTACCCCGGTGGGGTGATAAGGAAGGCTGATAAGAGCGTGATCGATACTCAACCCGAGATAAAACATCGCAGGAGAGCGATCCCGATCGTGCTGTACTGATCTGCTGATGACGTGCTTGGATCAGTTGCGGCAGTTGGAATTAAACCAGGTCACGGACTAGCACGGTTCACTCCGCTCGTCGGAATTTTAAATTGTATAGTCTTAAGTGTAATTTAGTCATAAGAATAAATTGCATGGAGTTTGTGTTCGCATAAATATATTGTTATTAAGAATAAAAGTGTTGTTCGGAAAGTAATCCGGTGGCCGTTTCAAAAGTGCGTTTGGTGTGGCTCCTGCGGAGAAACCCTTGTCCCTTTGGAAGGATTTGGCACTTGGAGTGACACAATTGGTTTTGCATGCTGGATGCATGCCCCTTTCCCCATCCACCTGAAGCTTCACCCGCTCGATGTTGGTTTTGGTGGATGCCTGCGCACCCGCTATCGAAGACCCTGCCAGGTAAAGGACTAGAACCCAACATTTTGGTCCTTCGAGCCGGATCCTGGACCATATTCGCATCCCGGTATTCCCAATCGTTAGCACAGGGCTGACGCTACTGGGTGACCCGACGCTTCAGGACGCCATCGCACTTTCAACAATAGGCTATTGAAATACTCCATCGCGCTTTGGGTTAGGCGTCGCTTGGGTTTGATACGCCATCGCGGTAGAGGTTGGCTTGGACTTTGCCACCTGCTGCTCGGAATTTGGTCGACATTTCTGCATGCTAAATCGCCAGTGGGTTATTGCATGATACTTACTGCATCGCCAGGACTACTTTTGGATCATCAATATTCGGATTTTCCTGGAACTGGAAAGCACCTTTCTCATCATATCCCTGGATCGCTGGACCGGCGCAACATTTTCCTTCCGAGGTAAATATTAAAAGTTCAGTGTATGTCCAGTCGAAGCAACCCACCAATATACTAACGCAAACATTCCGACGTTTCTCTGGCTACGTGACCAACATTTAAACGGCAAGGGAAGCCGATTCGCTAATCCTGGTTTGGCGCCATTGTCATCTGCTTTCGCCACTGTGCTGGTGGCAACCGAGGATCATCGAATTTCACGGAGATAATTCGGTGTTACACCATACTGCCCTGCTGATGTGCTGGGGGGATTTTTCGCTTGCATATCGTTTTCCCAAGGATCATCACAGCACTTAGTGACTTTCGACGCATTACGCTGCTGTACCAGCTGCAGTTTGCTGGACAAACCATTCATCGGATGATTTCTGGCAAGAAGAGGGAGCTTCACAACAGTTTTGCTTTGGTGAGTGAACATTTTAGTATACTGCCGAAGCTAGGATTACAGAAAATACACATTTTAATTGGAATTCCATCCTCTTCGACTTTGCCACCAATTTTACTGAGCCCTGATTGCCCGTTGGGCTATTCATATCTTCGATTGATTTCGGTTATTGGATCGATTGTCGGCGCCGGGTCTTTGGTGCCGCTGCTGGTTTCTCTGGGTGAGTTGCCACAGTATATGCCCGGCCGAAGTCGACCATATTTGGTTATTACACCACATCCTTTTCCTCTTCGCTGTTTTATATTTTGTTGTTCGAGCCTTTCCTGCATTTGGATCGCTTTGCTGAGCTTATATCGCCTGCAACAATTATCATTATTCTGAGAATTTTGAGGTGTCTTCGCTGGGATTTCTCGCCGCTGCTGGTTTCTCTGGGTGAGTTGCCACAGTATATGCCCGGCCGAAGCCGACATTTTGGATATTACACCAATCGCTTTCCTCTTTGCTTGCTGCCTAAACTTTCGATCGAGCATACCAGCTTTGGACAGTTTGCTGAACACCGCGAGGATTAATCACTGTACTGGAGTACAGTTACCTTTCTGTCGGGTAAAATAATACAGTATATGCCTAGCGAAGCTAGGTCACCTTGCAGAGCACTACACCGCCTCTCTTTCTTCCAATTTACTGTGACGAAATACCATGCCTGCTGCCGGCACTACAACTTCCAAGAAGCCACCGTCGATGAGGGCATTGACGGCCAGGATGAAGGAGATCCAATTGTCCTTCAATGACATCTGGCGGTTTGTGCAGGTGTTTAAGGAATCCCATACCGCTACTGATGTCGATGTACGCCTGTGTAAGTTAGACGAGCTTTGGGAAGGTTTCAGTGAAACTTTGGTTGAAATCTTTTCCCATGACGACTACAATGCTGAAGGGAACTCGTGGGAAAAGGAGCGTATGGAGTTCAGTGACCGGTACTACGAGGTTAAGTCCTTCCTTATGGACAAGGCCAAGGAGCTGCAGGAGCCGAATCTGCTGGAGCAGTCCCTCCGAGCTGGTGATTCGTCAATGCGGGGCGGTATCGATCATGTCCGCCTACCACAGATTAAGCTGCAGACATTTAACGGCGACATAGACGAATGGCTGAGTTTTCGGGACCTGTTTACCTCGCTCATCCACTGGAAGCCGGATCTTCCCGAAGTGGAGAAGTTCCACTACTTGAAGGGATGCTTACAAGGAGAACCCAAGAGTCTGATCGATCCGCTTCAGATTACTAAGGCCAACTATCAGGTGGCATGGGACTTGTTGTTGAAGCGGTACAACAACAGTAAGCAGCTGAAGAAACGGCAGGTGCAAGCCCTCTTCAACCTTTCCACCCTTCCTAAGGAATCCGTTACCGATCTGCACGTTCTCATTGAAGGTTTTGAGAGAATTGTGCAGACTCTTGACCAGATCATTCAGTCAGCCGACTACAAGGATCTTCTGCTGGTCAACATCCTCACTACACGATTGGATCCGGTCACTCGGAGGGGTTGGGAAGAGTTCTCAGCTATGAAGGAGACAGATACACTTGCAGATCTGTTTGACTTCTTGCGGCGTAGACTCCAGGTTTTGGATTGCTTGCCAACCAAGTCTGCTGACACTAGGGGTGCTCAGCAGCAGCAGCAGCAAATTCAAGCGAAGCAAAGGCTTCCACCAGTGAAGACAAGTTATAGTTCAACCCATATGTCTGGAGGACGTTGTGTAGCTTGCTCATCAAATCATCCGCTTTACCAGTGCAGTGCATTCCAGCGCATGGAAGTTACGGAGAGGGACGGCCTTTTGAAAACTCATTCCCTCTGCCGGAATTGCTTCAGAACGGGACACCAAGCAAAAGAGTGCCAATCCAAATACTCTTGCCGGAGCTGCAAGGGTCGGCATCATACTCTTGTGTGCTTTAAGTCAGAAAGGGATACGGATAAGGACACGAAGGTTGCGGCAGTTGCTAGGGGCAACAAGCCTTCTGTTCCCACTGAATCATCAAATACTTCATCCCAAGTGGCTAATGTGGCAGCCACAGAAGTTTGGTTGCTGGTGCGGCTCACCAGTATTCATCCCAGGTTCTTCTGGCTACAGCAGTCGTCGTGATCGAGGACGACGATGGCAATCGGTTCCCGGCGCGTGCGCTGTTAGATTCGGGATCGGAAAGCAACTTCGTGACTGAGCGATTAAGTCAGCGCATGAAGGTAACTCGAAATCGAGTGGATATTTCTGTCGTCGGAATTGGACAAGCAGCTACCAAGGTCAAACACAGGATACAAGCGGTTTTACGGTCCCGGGTTTCTCAATACTCAAGAGAGTTGAGCTTCCTAATCCTTCCTAAGGTAACGGTAAACCTTCCAACCATCACTATCAACACCGATAAGTGGGCAATTCCGGACAATATCCAGTTGGCAGATCCTGCATTTTTCGAATCTAAGGTGGTGGATCTTGTACTCGGGATCGAAGCGTTTTTCGATTTCTTCGAAACCGGAAGGAGAATTTCCCTGGGGGAACAATTACCGACTCTTAATGATTCCGTATTCGGCTGGGTCGTATGCGGAGGATTTTCGGTTCCTAGTCGATCACTGCACATCAACTGCAATATGTCGACAACGGAGGATTTGGACACGTTGATGTCTCGATTTTGGTCATGTGAGGAAGTCGAGTCTGGCAACACATTTTCGCTGGAAGAGAAACGCTGCGAAGAGTTGTTTCTGAACACTGTTAAAAGGGATGAAACCGGTCGGTACACAGTCTCCCTACCTAAGGATGAAGACGCTATCTTAAGGTTGGGCGAGTCAAGGGACATCGCATTCCGACGTCTTCAGGGAACCGAGCGTAGGTTGGCTAGCGACGAAAATCTACAGAAGCAGTATACTGATTTTATGGAGGAGTACCTGCATCTAGGTCATATGCGGAAGGTCGAAGAAGTTGCTACAGATTCGGTTAAACGGTGCTATTTGCCACACCATCCAGGGTTAAAGGATTCCAGTACCACTACAAAGGTACGGGTGGTATTCGACGCTTCCTGCAAGACTTCTTCCGGACTATCATTAAACGACGTGTTACTGGTGGGGCCGGTGATACAGGAGGACCTCCGTTCCATTATCCTACGCAGTCGGACAAAACAAATCATGCTCGTGTCCGACGTGGAAAAGATGTTCCGACAAATCAACGTTTGCCCAGAAGATCGACCGTTGCAGTGTATTCTCTGGCGCAACTCGCCTGCCGAGGAGATATCCACCTACGAGCTCAACACGGTAACATACGGTA
This sequence comes from Topomyia yanbarensis, assembly GCF_030247195.1. NCBI lineage: Eukaryota > Metazoa > Arthropoda > Insecta > Diptera > Culicidae > Topomyia > Topomyia yanbarensis. Next base: position 268,398,116 of record NC_080672.1, on the reverse strand, counting down.
CTAAGCCAGCTCCATTTTTGGCCACCAGAACGCTAAAACAATTAGCGCTAGATGAGGAGGACCGGTATCCACTAGCGGCCAAGGCAGCCATCGAGGATACCTATATGGATGACGTCATCACAGGAGCAGACGAGGTAAAAACTGCAATTGATCTGCGAGTGCAGCTAGAAGCAATGATGTCAAATGGAGGATTTCGTCTACGGAAGTGGGCGTCGAACTGTCCCGACGTACTGAACGGAATCAAGGAGGAATAGCTTGCCATCCGATCACCTGAAGGCATTGTTTTGGATCCAGATCCTTCGATAAAAACCTTGGGACTGACCTGGATGCCAGTAACCGACACACTTAGGTTTCAGTTCACCATCCCCAATTTGAACACAGAAGTTCCTCTTACCAAACGGTGCGTGCTTTCGGTGATTGCTACACTGTTCGACCCATTAGGCCTGTTGGGCGCTGCTATCACTACAGCGAAGATCTTCATGCAGCTGCTGTGGACGTTGCGAGACGAAAATGACCAACGACTAGATTGGGACCAGCCGTTACCTCCAACGGTGGGTGAGGCCTGGAGAAGGTATCACGAGCAACTTCCACTGTTCAATGAAATCCGTATCGACAGCTGTGTTATCATCACAGACGCGGTATCTGTGGAGATCCATTGTTTTTCGGATGCCTCGGAGAAGGCATACGGAGCATGTCTGTATCTCAGGAGTGAGAATGCAGTCGGGGAGGTAAAGGTTAGGCTTTTGACCTCAAAATCAAAGGTTGCCCCCTTAAAATGTCAGACGATTCCTCGGCTGGAGTTGTGTGGTGCACTTTTAGCAGCACAACTCTACGAAAAGGTGGATGAGTCAATAAAAATCACGGTAAAATCCTATTTCTGGACGGATTCAACCTGTGTCCTGCGTTGGCTTGCGGCTAATCCAACGACCTGGACCACCTTCGTCGCCAACCGAGTGGCAAAAATACAGTCCATTACACAAGGATCAAGATGGAGTCACGTACCTGGTATCCAGAATCCGGCAGATCTTATTTCGAGAGGGATTTCGCCAAATGACATCGTTCTGAATACGTTTTGGTGGCAAGGACCGAGCTGGTTAGAGAAGACGGAAGAGCATAGGCCTCTCTTACCAGACAATCTACCGACAGATGAGGGAGACGAGGAGAAACGACACACGGTGCTAGCTGGAACGGTTTCAACAATCGCTGAATTCAACCAATTATACATTGGCAAATTTTCGTCGTACAGTGACCTTCTTCGTCGAACTGCCTACTGGCTGCGTCTGATTAAACTTCTACGAACCCCGCGGAAGGATAGAAAAGCCCCTACGTTTCTGTCTACTGAAGAGTTAAAGAAGGCGGAAAACACTCTGGTTCGATTGGTTCAGAGGGAGGTGTTCGTTGAGGAATGGAAGGCGCTCTCCAAGGAAAATGCGGTTTCCAAGAGCTCGCCGCTTCGATGGTTTAATCCGTTTGTCTCCCATGACCAATTGATCAGACTTGGCGGTCGTTTAAAGCATTCGATGGAGTCTGAAAACACCAAACATCCGGCCGTTTTACCCACTCGGCATATATTTACACGCTTGCTGTTACGGTATTACCATGAACGACTTCTGCACGCTGGACCACAGTTGCTGTTGGGAGTTGTTAGGCTTCGATTTTGGCCACTGGGAGGCAGGAGTGTAGTTCGACACATTATCCATCAGTGTCAGATATGTTTCCGATCGAAACCATCGACCGTACAGCAGTTCATGGGGGATCTACCAGCTTCACGGGTCACCGTATCCCGTCCATTTTCTCGCACAGGTGTCGACTACTTTGGACCCCTCTATGTGAGACCAGCTCCTAGGCGAACGGCAGTTAAGGCTTACGTTGCTATATTCGTGTGTCTGTGTACCAAGGCAGTGCACCTCGAATTGGTCACAGATTTATCCACAGATCGGTTTCTACAGGCTCTACGGCGTTTTGTTGCCAGAAGAGGACGGTGTACAGATATATAATCCGACAATGGCACTAACTTTGTCGGTGCTCGTAATAAACTACAAGATTTCCTACGATTGCTTAAAGACAGCCATCATAACGACGTTGTGTCCAAGCAATTAGCCAAGGAAGGGATGCAATGGCACTTTAACCCACCGAGTGCACCACATTTTGGCGGTATTTGGGAGGCCGCAGTCCGATCTGCAAAAAATCATCTACTAAAGGTGGTAGGCGAAACTCCAGTATCCCCAGAGGACATGAACACGCTACTAGTCCAAGTTGAAGGATGCCTGAATTCTCGCCCACTTACACCCATGTCTGATGACCCGAACGATCTGCAGCCGTTAACCCCTGCACATTTCCTGGTTGGAGAATCTCTTCAGGCTGTCCCCGATCCAGATTTAACAGTAGTTCCCATGAATCGTCTCACCCAATGGCAATTAACCCAGCAGAGACTGCAGAATTTCTGGAAAAGGTGGCGCAGAGAATATCTGTGTCAACTTCAAGGCAGAACCAAACGATGGAAACCGGCTGTTCGTATCGACATTGGAAAACTAGTTGTCATACAAGATGATAATCAACCTCCAATGCGATGGAAAATGGGTAGAATCGTGCAAACTCACCCTGGTGGCGATGGAACCGTGCGAGTAGTCACACTGAAAACCGCTACTGGTATGCTAACTCGTCCGGTCGAAAAGCTTTGCCTGCTACCCACTTCGGATGACAACGATGACATACAGCCAACAGAAGTCCACAATCAGCAATCCTAGCACCCTTTCCCTATTCCTGTCCTACCGAAGAGGATTTTTTTTTTATTTTTCAGAAATCTACGATATTTCTGGGTGGGTGAGGATGTTCACGAATAAGATCGCCCCTAGTACTACAACCCTGGATAATAATCCTCTCAACATCTGATGGTCATCTCGCCTGTACTATCAGTATGTGGACATCGATCATCATGATAATCCGAAAAAGAACGAGAGACTGGATTGAGAGCTTACTACACATCGTGCGAAGGAAGATCACCGGCAGCACCATCTGCACCGTCGCCCGTGCTACTACCCCGGTGGGGTGATAAGGAAGGCTGATAAGAGCGTGATCGATACTCAACCCGAGATAAAACATCGCAGGAGAGCGATCCCGATCGTGCTGTACTGGTCTGCTGATGACGTGCTCGGATCAGTTGCGGCAGTTGGAATTAAACCAGGTCACGGACTAGCACGGTTCACTCCGCTCGTCGGAATTTTAAATTGTATAGTCTTAAGTGTAATTTAGTCATAAGAATAAATTGCATGGAGTTTGTGTTCGCATAAATATATTGTTATTAAGAATAAAAGTGTTGTTCGGAAAGTAATCCGGTGGCCGTTTTAAAAGTGCGTTTGGTGTGGTTCCTGCGGAGAAACCCTTGTCCCTTTCGAAGGATTTGGCACTTGGAGTGACACAATTGGTTTTGCATGCTGGATGCATGCCCCTTTCCCCATCCACCTGAAGCTTCACCCGCTCGATGTTGGTTTTGGTGATTGCCTGCGCACCCGCTATCGAAGACCCTGCCAGGTAAAGGACTAAAACCCAACAGTGAGAAAGAAGCGCAAGCGACGTATCTAGAAGGTAGTGACTCTTTAAAACGGAAGATCAAGCTTAGCAAGCCAATTGCCATAAGTAGCTGTGCTGAGAAACAAACGCCAATCCCTGGGGGACGCGTACTGATTCGTCATGACGAAGACGAGGGTCCGTCGACACCGGCTGAAATATGCCCGGGTAAGCTAAAGATAATCGTTGAGGGTCTCTTCCCGAATCACGATTCAACTACCTGGTCACCGACACCGTACGGCGAAGAAGAAGGAGGCAACACAGTCGAGTGGCAAGTGACTAACGACGAGCTCAAAGACGCGTCGATGTGACTAAAATCAAAGAAAACCCCCGGTCCGGATGGAATACCAACCGTGGCGCTGAAAGCTGCGATCCTGGCATATCCGGACATGTTCAGGATGCTACTGCTGAAGTCTTTAGACGATGGTAATCCCCGAAATGAGAAAGGTGCAGAATCTGATGTTGCTGCCAAAGTCAGGGAAGTCACCGGGCCATCCAGCCCCGAATAGACCAAATCCGCAGCGTGGCATAAAAGAATGAGCCAGATCCTGAAGAGCTACTTCCAGAGTAGAACACTGCTGTACCAGACGAACAAAAGGGCAGAAGGCACTGCGAGTCGCAGCGGGCGTTACTCAGGGCTCCATTCTCTGTCCAACACTTTTGAATGGGATTTACGATGCACTGATAATATCAATTCGTAAATATAATGAAATCTATCATGCAATGCACGAATTCATTCGTCGTTTTCTGCAACGAAGTATTTTCGTGCATTGTAAATAGTAAGTTTCGTTCATTTTATGAACAAGAATGGCCGTATGGTGAACGAAAGCTTTCGTAAATTTTACACATTTAATGTACACTGCACGAATGTTATCGTTGATAACTACATTATTTTTCGTGAACAGGGTTGCCACTATTTTTCAAAGAAAATCTGGCAGTTCAGCTAAAAATGTCTGGCAAAATCTGGCACTTGACAGCGACCTAAAAGTCATTGAAATTAGGCATACATTTTAGTTTTCATAGAATCGATTTTTGTAAAATGTGGGACATAATTACCCAAATGTCCAAAATGTGTATGTAGCAGCTTCTAAAACTTAAAAATCTGGCAGAATGAGAGATTTCTCTTTTTGTCTGGAAGCTGCCAAAACCTCTGGCTGTGCCAGATAAATCTGGCATAATGGCATCCCTGTTCGTGAATGAAATGAAATGTTTTGTTTATTTTAATAATCGTTTGTGTATATTACGAACGATTTCGTTGGTCGCACGAATTCTTTTCGTTTATCTTAGAAAAGTTTTCGTATTTATTAGTCTCTTATTGTTTTCAGTCGATCTTTTGGGATCGAAGTTTGACAATATCGTTTTTTTTATTTAAAAAAATCGATGTGACCAAATCGATTTTATTGTGGTACGAAGAAATGGCCGCTTGATGAACGAAAGTTTTCGTAAATTTTACTTATATAGTTTACATTGCACGAAAGTTATCGACATTATTTTTCGTGAAAGAAACGAAATGTTTCGTTTATTTTAATAAACGTTTATGTATATTACAAACGATTTCGTTGGTCGCATTCGATCTTTTAGGATCGATGTTTGACAGCACCGATATCGTTCCGGCAGAGAAAAATTCAAAATTATTCATACAAAATCAACGAGCAGTTCGCGACGGCTCAACTGATTCTGTACTGCTCCAGATTCTGAATCAACTGGAAGTGAAAGAGGTTCAGGAAATCTGCCGGCAACCGGCGGACACGGATACGACTACTAAATAGACAATAACAATTATCTGACGTATAGCAACAATTGCTCCATATTGCTCTTTTGATGTGGACGGTTTGACGAATGGTGCTCGTAAATATTATAAAGATATTCGTATATAACAGCGAACGACTCGTTTGCTGAATGAAGCTGTTGCGCAATAAGCCAACGAAAGTCATTTCGCGGTTTTCACGAAAAACTCGCAATAAAAAATAAAAGTGTTTCGATAGAACTACGAACGATTCATCATATGTAGGAAAAAATCGTATATTTTATGAAAGTTGTTTGTACGAAATTAATTCCTAGCGATTTACGAATATATTCTATCAGTGTGGGGTCTTAACACTGCGGCTATCCAGAAAAGTGAAAACCGTTGGTTTCGTGGACGATGTGTCACTAACGGTGAGACACTTGAAGAAATGGGGGTGTCGGTGACGGATACAATCTATGCGATCGAGAGCTGGATGAACAGGAAGACGGATTTGTTGTTGGACAGCAACTGCAAAGCGGTTCAGCGGATACAGATCACCATCGAAGGGCATGTGAATGCATCGAAGCGTGCACTGAAACAATTGGGAGTGATAATCGACGACTGATTGAGCTTTAACAACCACGTTGATTACACATGCGAAATGTCGGGTCTTTATCTAGTGTTTCGTCATCGATACTGCGATATGGGGCTCCTGCTTGGGGTGGGGCGCTGAAAACCAAGTGAAACCGCGAAAAGCTGTACTGGACGCTTCGACTGCTGGTCGTATGAGTTGCGATTGCGTACCGGAGGCAGTATGCCTTGACGCCGAGATGATCCCCATCTGCATTACCCTGACGGAGGATATCAAGAGCTACAATCAATGAAACGTCAGAAACGTGAGGAAGATGATGAGTATCGATTCGATGGTGACGTAGCAGCAGGAATGGGATAATACGGAGAAAGGAAAGTGGATCTACCGGCTCATCCAAACCTGTCGACGTGGGTCAATAGAGAGCACGGAGAGATGACCTTCCACCTGAAACAGCTCTTACCGAGCCACGGCTGCTTAAGGAGTATCTTCATCGGTGTGGGTACGCAACGTCAACACTGTGCCTGGAGTGTGTGAACATCGAGGAGACACCGGAGCGTCTTTGAATGTCCGAGTTTTGAAGTCTTTGAATGTCCGAGGAGAGTCTTTGAATGTCCGAGGTTTGAAGTGACGTGCAGGGAGCTACTTAAAACGGAAGGACCGGACATCAACCCGAATAATGTAGCCTACAGAATGACAAGCCTCGTAAGGACGTGTAACGCAGTAAACAGAGATATGATGTAGATCAGTGATTCTCACCCTGGGGTCCGTGGGCCCCTTGGGGGCCGCGAAGTCATTGCTGGGAGTCCGCAAAGAAAAAAAAAATTTTCCGAGTGCATATTGAAATTTCAAATCTTGTTTCCTAACAAATTGAAAATAACATATTGATAGCATACAAAATTGATGTTTATCTGTGGGGGACCGCAGCAACCCAGTGTGATATCTAAGGGGTACGTGGTACGAAAAAGGTTGAGAACCGTTGATGTAGATCATGACCGTCTTACAGCGGAATGGACATCGAACAACGGTTTCGGGAGAGCAATCACCGCCAGGGAACTCTCCGCAGGTATAAGCTAGATCCACCGCCGAGGACTAGTCGAGTAGACTGCAACAGAGCAGCGAGTATGAGTCGTCGAAACGCCAGCGAACTGGACGTCACGCTCCATTCGGAATGAATAGCCAGAACGACCACGGCACCCCACCGGTTGTTCCGATAGAAAAATAGCGAAAACTAAAGAAGAATCGATATTGGGAAAACTTTTTTCGCCAGGGAACTCTCCGTTAGCGTAAGCTAGATTCACCGCTGGGGACTAGACTGAGTAGACAGCGACGAAACACCACTAGTCATCGGCGGGTCATCGGCGCACCAGTGCACCGGATACCCTGCTTCATCAGAATCGCCGAACTGACCTCGGCACCTAGCTGATGAGCTCGATCTCGGGAGAACTTCTCTCGCCGGGGAATTCTCTGTCGGAGTAGGTCAGGTCCATCGTCGGGGACCAGACCGAGTTGTTCGCGAACAAGTTGAGGACTGAATGGACCATCAAGGAAGTAGTGCTAAATGGCCCAAGAAGAGAACTAAATGGTTTAAAGGAGTTGCGGTGCTAAATGGCACCGGTTACGGAGCCAAAGGGCTCAAGAAGTTGTAGTACTGAAACCAAATAAGAATCGGTATCGGGAGAACTTCTTTCGTCTGGGACCTCTCCGTCAGCTTACAGTCAGGTTCACCGCCGGGAACGAGACCGCGACGATACACCACCAGTCGCGCCGGGGTTCCAGCAAACCCCTACTTTACCGGAATCGCCGAACTGACAGCACCTGGCTGGTTGGCTCGAACTTCTCTCGCCGAGGAACTTTTCGTCGGAGTAGGCTAGATCTATCGTCGGGGACTAGACCGAGTAGTTCGCGAACCAGTCGGAAGCTCAGCGAGGAAGTGGTACTGAATGGCACAAGGGAACTGAAGGGCTCAGTAAATTAGACAGTCTGAAGTTTGCCGCCCAGATTGTCCTCGTAGGGGAAGAGCATTAATTCTATACCAACAACCAGCTTTCCTATCTTGACTACCCAAACCCGTTCCCTGAGTAGGTTTTTGAACATTTTTTCCTGCTCACAAAGTTTTTGAACATTTTTTCATATATATACAAAAAAAATTTCATACACCCCCCCCCCCCGAATATTTTTCTTACTACGCCACTGAGATTACCGATAGAGATAAGATACACACAAAAATGCTCGACTATCTCCACATCGTTCCGAATTCATCTCCTCAGTAATTGACATACGTTTGACAGCATTACATTTCCATTGGCTTGTTAACCCAAATCATGTTTCGATTTCGCTAGATTCTCTCAGAATTAGATCTGCTCTACCTGGACGACAGCCGTTACCAGTCGTTTTATGTGAACATAAGTTATTCTTGCTAACCCACCGAAATTGTACGAATCGATAGTACCACAAATGTTATTTGTTTATATAAATTATTTTATTATTTTATACAATATTGTACATTGAATAATTATTCCATACATGAAATCATAATAAATTTGAGTTCCTATCAAACTAGTTAATTTCGTTATACTTAATCAACAGAATTATTAAAAGGGCACAAATCTATATGCAGCCATTTTTTTCTGGCCTGCTAGAGACTCGACAAATAACGCCGTTCGAGGTGCTAAATAAATTACGGAGATTCCACCATTGCCTCTGATGTCTCGTCTTCTCTTGCGGGAAGAAGTAAATAAAATCTAATTTTTGGTATCGTCGATGGACCGTTCTACGTCAAGCACTATGTCATGTCAAGCGGGGTTTGTTTAATTCCTACCTCCTATTTTAGAAGCCTTCCTTGCTGGCCATCAAACAGCCACTTCAATTTCAATCATTTTGATTTCTTGTTTACAGTTTTTTAGTATATAAGAAAGGAACTTATTCATCTCGCTGGCGTTTCCAGAGCAAACTTAAAAACTATATTATATTTACAATCATTTCACTACTATTGATTAGCTGCTTGTTGTCAATCTCAGTTTTTTTTTCGCTGGCAATTTTGGACTTAACATTAGTTTTATAAATAGGCAAAAATTAAAATGTCAACACCCAAAACGTACCCGGTAAGATTCGCTTACATTAATGCAATAAATACGAGCGAAAATTGCAAGCGTTCTGGTAATGTGCGAAAATTGCAAGAAGCTTGCTTGCATGCAATGCAAGAAACAGAAAAACCTAATTTTGCCTATGTATTAGCGATGTATGTGTATTGGTGACCAATATGCGTTAGAAAAAAAGACTGTTGGCATTGAAAAATGAATCCTGCACAAACAGATCACTAAGCAATGCTTTATCCACCCAACCATACTACCAGATAGTAATAAGTGGATAAAAGCCATATATAAACAATTAGATGATTTCACGATTAATGAAAAAAGTAAAACAAGCAGCCAGATTTAAACTCAGGCCTTTCCGCATCATAGCGCTAACTATAAGCACTGATCTGTCCTTACACATATGGACAGGACGTTAAAACTCGTACAATTGTCACATCCGCAATTTGATGCCGTCTCGTGTGTAATGAATAAACCACACAACTGCGTTTGATGATGTTGGTGAGGAATGAATAAAAAGTAGACGGAAAATAAAAACTCGCCGTGCGTTGCTATACCAACCAGCATAGGCATGTGTATGTGGTGGTAATCCTTTGACAGTGTGTTGAAGAAACGTATGTACGTATAGCGAGAGATGAAGTGATTTTATATGCTTGCAACAATTGCAAGCGGCTTTAACTGCAAAATTGCAAGCGATGCTAACATTATTTGCAAGTGATTGTCGCTTGCAATAATTGCAAGAGATTTTTGTTTTGGGTGAAAAGATTCGTTTAAACATATATAAGATCTCACGCACAATTGTACTGGCAGCAGCTATTCTAACGTTGTATTAGTTTTCAACTATTGCGCACAATATCTCTGATAATCTTCGTCCGTTCTCTCTATGAGAGACGCTATCTTCATTTTGTCTATATAACATATCACATTAAATCTCTTAGCTATTCGTTTTATCGCGTGTCTGTTCGAAGGCTTCCGTTTCTGCATGTTACTTCCAACAAAATCTGAGCACATAGACTAAAGAAACAGAAACTTTTCGTTCAGGCACCATCAGTTATGCCTGCTTTGAGGTTACAGTTGAATTGGAAGTAATGATTCTAAGCATTTGAGCTGAGGTCTCATACTGTTTCCGCTTTAAGGCTCACTGAACATTTATTTGACAGGTCAGTCTGGCCCAAACGTCAATCATAGTTAGTGGAATTAGGGAGCATGGTAATGTTTCTACATATTGAACGACAACGGTTTGATGTTAGCCACTGAGCTCATTCGTCTGACACGGCCCATCATCTTGCGTTCGATATCCTCCAGCGATTTTCCCTGAGTCTCCGGCACGTACAATATCACAAATACCAAACCCACGCAGCATACCGAGCCGAACAGCCAGAAGGCTCCGTGCGTTCCGATGGAGGCTGTGCAAAAATGATAACGTTATTAATCAGTTCTTTTGGCACACCTATATTCAACAACTTACCAATGACATCGGCGAATGTCTTCGTGACGACAAATGTGCAGGACCAATTGAAAGCGGTAGCAACCGAAGCCGCCGATCCGCGGATTTTTCCGGGCAAGATTTCGCCCATCATTAACCACGGAATTGGACCAAATCCGAGCGAGAAGCCGAGCACAAAAATAACGAAAGAAGCCAGCGGCAGCCAACCGACTTCTGAAACATCTTGTCCAGTGTTTTTAGCGTAGAAGAAGCCACCCAACGTCATTAGCGTAATAATCATGGCAACATCTGAGATGTAAAGAAGCATCTTTCTACCCAGCCTGTCAATTAGCATGGTAGCGATGAAGGTCGCAATAAAGTTCACTACACCGACAATGATCGTGCACAGATTTTCGTCTATGGTTGATCCTGCATCTTGGAAGATCTGCACCGTGTAGAAGATAACGGCATTAATACCAGACAGCTGTTGGAAGAACATCAAACCAAGCGAAATAAGAAGCGGTTTCAGGTTAGACTTTTTCAACAGATCCAGCATAGCGCTTTTCGATGCATGCCGTTCAGCATCCTGATGAGATTTGATGATACCCTTCAACTCGGGATCAATATCAGCTTTCTTGCCACGAAGCCACTGTAGAGCTGTCCGAGCACGGTCATCACGACCTCGTGAAACGTACCAGCGAGGCGTTTCCGGAATCAAGAACATCAGAATCAGGAATGGTACCGGTAGTGCGGCTCCTAGGAATGCCAGTTCTGACCAATCCATGTACTTTCCAGCAACAAAACACAACAGAATTCCGATATTACCGAACGCAGTTGGTAGTAAACCCAACGTACCTCGTACCTCAGGTTGTACCGTTTCACCCAGGTAGACTGGAAGGGAAAGCGATGCCACACCAACCGAGAATCCAGATAAAGCACGACCTGCAATAGTAATCAAACGTTAGATTCCAAACATTTTCGAACAAGGTTCTGCTTCTTACCAACTAAAACCATCGCCACATGGTTAGCACAAGCAATCAATAACCACGAGATGATAAACGGAGTGGCCGTTGCCAGGATTGTATTCTTCCTACCGAGGTACTCGATTAACGGTCCACCAAGGATACCACCGGCAAGACCAGCCAAGGGCATAATTCCGCCGACCCATGAACCCTGTAATCGTGATAAAAAAAAAGTATAAGTAACTGCAACAGTAAACAACACAGAGTAATCAAACATCCTAAGCGGTAGGGTGTAAGCTGAGGGTATGACTGAGCCACGTTTAAATGACAAACAATCGACACTTTAATCGAAACAAGGAACGCATCCTTGAGGCGATTTTGTAAGTGTTGCTGTCGTATATGATGCTGCGGAAGTTTATTTTTAGAGAGCTCGCAGCAAAAAAACACATTGGTGTTTTGGTTTATTTTTCGTTGTGCTAATGACGTAGAACGGAACGAATTTCAGTGATTGGCTTGTTCTATGCTGAGCTGGCGGTTTGATACCGTCTTAAGCGAAATTCAGTGATTGTAGACCAAGTAATCATAGAAATACGCTGGCTAATGAAGTTAATAAGGGGTTGTTTAACCCATCTTATTTTGTTGTATTCCTGTAGTACATAAATGTGTTATTTGTGGCGTCATTTTTTACCACTGTAACATTCTATAGTCAAGAGCTTTTTCCAGTGTGGGTAATTTTAAAACTCATTTTTTTATATTTCTCTCTGAGTTCATGTTGACTAAGGAATCCTTCAAATTTCCTTCCTAAATCTATTGCATCCTGGCGATTGCTTTTATTGCTCCTCCCAAAAAGACCGTTCATAAACTTCGACGTTCATTTCGAACGTTAGAGTCTTGCTAGAAAAGAATAATAATGGCTTTAGGTATTGGTCGAAAGGTTGAAATGTTGCCCTGTGTATTCGATATTCGGTTGTCGCATCGCGCATTGATAAAATTTATTGAACTATACATCATTCGCCCGTCTCAAAGCTCCTCTAACGGTTCCCGAAATTGACATCAACAAGTCAGAATGAAAAGTGCCCAAAAGCGACAGATCGCTGATTGCTCAAATCAAATGGAATCCAAACATTTCGACGCGAGACTCTACCATAAAACTTGATGTTTCACGAAGTTTCCTCCAGAAGACCAAGAAAAAAATCGGATTATAAACGTACAGGGTGCAGAACTTTCCAAATCATATTCCATTTTTAGATGTTTTAGATTCAGGAACTTATCCACTTTTTGATTCTGTCAAATTGAATCGGATGAATGGATCTGGTTCTTGGTTTTTAATTTTAATAATGTTCTAGCAATCCAAATTGTCTCGGAAGTGGAAGTCTGTTATTTATTGTTACGGGACCCTATGGCAATTTGAAAAAAATGGAATTGGAATGGAATGGCCATTTGAGGTCCCACAGGAACCTGCTCCGGAATGTCCGTTCCGGGGTCACCAAATCACCAAATGGTTCCAAAACCAGGAGATACAGCCTACTGCTGCAATTCCAAGAATTTGATACCCATATTGCTAGTATTCCATTGAAGTTCACAAATAGCATCTTAGCACTGGAACCTGCTTTCGAAAATCCGAATTCCCGGGAACCGAAAAAAGTAACCCGAAACATTTTTACTAAGTCCAAACGTGGATAAGTTTCTCAATCCAAAACACCAAAAAGTATCAAAATCGGTAGAAAATTACCTTAGTTTTGTGGGTACCCGGGTACCCACGTAGGCCTGTAACGTAGTAAAAAAATTCAGGGGCCCCTCCTCATTCCCCCCTTTACTACATAAACAATTATTATTAATCCAAAAGCTTGACTTAGTAAAGTTCTAAGATGTCACAAAGTTTCAATTTCCAGCTATGGATAAAACTTGGGAATTTCATTAATTGAAATCTAAAAAGGTACCCGGGTACCGCGTCGGACACATAACGGTTAAGTAGAATTACTACGAATCGCTCGAGTGTCCCAACACATCTCACGGCAAAGGGAGACTTATCCTTCTATACTAAGAGTACCGACAGAAGAGAAATCACGTAGTGTTTACTGATATTTCCAAAAGAAAACAAGTATCTTGAAAAGTAACTTAGTCTCGTATTCGTAGTTTTCAAAAATAAAGGTATGATAAATAAGGTATGATAAATTCAAGTATGTCTCGGGCAGGCACACTTACTTTTAGATGCATCCCTTTTGTTTGAGCTAGATATTTTTCTTCGCTCATTTAAACATTTTGTTTGATATCTTCAACAAATTTACGAATTGGGATGTCTATGAAGAGGACTTCATGGATACTTTAAAGATATTTTTCATTTTTTGAATATCAAAGTTACAGTTCAAAAAACTGTTCAGAAATGCTTGGAATCGTAGATGCAATTACTCTGATATATTTACGGTGTGTATTTCACTGTTGGTAAAAGTGATTTTGTCACATCAATATGAAATCGGCGGGATGAATTTAATACTTTTTTGGTGGTATCGAACGGGGAAAACCGATTGAAATGGTGAGTAAAGCGAAAGCAGTTATGTGAAAAAAAAATCCTCCAGAGGCGAGATTCCAACTCGCAACCTTCGAGACTCCGGCCCAATGCTACAAACGGTCGGTTTTCCCCATTTGATACCATCAAAAAGTCTTAAATAAGGTATTGGAACTTACGTCAAACAACCAAATAAAATGATAATTCATTTAACACAACATATTTTTGAAAAGTGACAGTGATTTTTGTTTCAAAGTCATGATAAATTCAAAATGTCAGCTTGCGCGTCGCCTCGACATATTTCTGTGTTCCAGCTCGACAGGTCCGACAATGTCTCATTACTTGGCTTTGAAGTTTATGGAAAAGTGATTGAAGAGTTTTCATGAAGCGAAAGTATCGAGGTTGCTCACCGAGGAACATGAAGTTGGACAGACGAGTTTATCCTAAATTGCTTGGTGTTACTGTCCACCACCAGATGGATTCTTTCCCGCATCAATCCTAATGAGTAGTCGTTGGATTTTTGAATTGGGCACAAATTCATGTTCTCCGGCCCGGACATAACCTTATCCCTGAATGATTTGCTAACGCCAAGTTTGAAGGTAATGAAGATCCTTTCCCAGAACTTCATCCGTCGTACTGAGATAGCATGCAGACAAGTAGACCCATAACAGCTCCTCTGGTATGTGAAACTGTTTTTATCATTTCAAACGCATCTTTGGCTCCACGAATATAAGTTTTGAGCGGATCATCTTCACGCTTGCGGATTATTGGGAACGGAATTATATGCAGCAATCCTTTTCGACGGTGTATGTACAGCAGTGCTGCGAAAATTCAAAATCTGTTACCTATTTCTGCTTGTATTTACCGAAACCAACATTCAAATTCACCGCCTCCCCCATTCATTAACTTTCCAACTGACTAAAATTTCATACAGAATCGAATGCTTCAGAGCAAAGGAAACATAAATTCATTCATCAGCCAAAGCTTTCGTGTGTTATTATGTGAATAGTTTGAAGACAGAAGTTGACATCTACATTTTAGAGCATAAGTGAACTGCGTAATCTATATCTGGCGCACTTTTGCTAAATAATCCATCTCAGAGCTAGCATAGAAACAAAATTCAGTTTGCTTCTGAAACCGAACATATCCGAACCTGAACGCGCTGTATCGTGAGAACGAATGACGAGGGAAACGAACCAAACATTTCAACCATCGCGCCGGGCATGAATTGAATTTCGTTTTCATTCAAGTTCACGTAGGGATGTCAATTTTTTTGAGCTCTGATTTACAGTTGGAGATAGAGCTTCCATCCCGGAAATTTATTTCCCGCAAATCCCGGAATTTTCGGATTTCCGGATTGTGTTTCCTCATTCTCGGGAGTCGGGAATCACGGGAAAAACATTTTTTAATCCACAGAAGAAATGCTGCAAGAAATATCTCGACACACAAACATTTGGAGTGGACGGGAGTGGTTGCAAATTACATTTTTTTAACTGTTTCGCAGAACTTGCAACATGCGGATATTTTTTCATGTTTTCAAACCCTACTCAAGTGACTGCTAAAGAATGTTCATGTTTGCATGCCAAAATGGCTAATTTGTCAACCGTTGCCCTGAAACATTTCATGGCCTTAAGATCAAGCAATACGTATACTCGCCTGAAACAGGAAATCAATAGTGGACTTCACCCATCAGTGCACAGTTCGCCCATTATCCATTAGATCTTGATTTCATTTTATCTCGGATTAATGCTTATCCTACTGTTACGGAAACGGATTAGTTACATCCAGTTTTTCACTTCATTGGAATTAACCGCACATTACCCTGGAGTAGCTGAATGATTTCATTGAAGATAACCAAAGAAGGTGCTTTGGATTAAAACGATCGCATTCCATCGAAATGCTCTGCACCGAATTTCAATTTTGGACGGTAATTCCAGCAGCTGCATTGAGTATATTGTCTCAATCTTAATCGTGATTACCATAATATATGTTAAACGTATATCCAAGATCATCCTAAGGAAGTTGATGTTGTATAAACTGAATAACGAGTTATCAAATGATTCAATGATGTGCCGTGCACTAAGTCGACATCTTCTGACAACTATTTTTAGGACAGATATAGATGCAATCAATCGGGTTTGAAAACTTTTTTCATTTATTCTTTTTTTTTTCAAGAAAATAATTTACTTTTTTCTGCATTCCCGGGATCTCAGGATTCCCCGGGATTTTTTTTATTTATTTCCCGCATCCCGGGAAGCTGAAAACCGTCGTGAATTGGAAGCTCTCGTTGGAGATTTCGCTTTTGGGTCAACTTTAACCATAAGAGCTTTTACGACATCTTCCAAATCAACTAAAGAATTGTTGAATTGCTCTAGGTCATTGTATTGTTGGTGTCGCAACAGCGCAAAGCCATTCTACAGAATTTATCATTACAAAACAAGTCAGCACACACGTTACACATCCAGTATAAATTCCGTGGGTCTCGAATATCATAATTCATATTGCCACATCATGTGGAACGAATTTCCGTAGTACCCACAACCAGGGATGCCAGATGTAGAGATGTTCCTTTTGAAAACATTTGAAATGATGTGAAGACACATTTTAAATTTTAAAGACGATTTTTTTGGGAACTCACAGATTTCTGGCAGGAATCTGGCTCAAAATCAAAAACCGATTCCGAATCCTGGTTGTTGAAGACAAATGACGACATTTTTATATTAAAAGTGAAGACAATTGAAAATTCTACCTGGGATATGCTGTTCTCGTTGTCAATGCATAATGTTGGAATTGAGCCTACCTTCTTTTACACAAATGGATCATTTCAGCTAGATCTCATAATAACCAATAAAATTGAATTTATATGAAAATATTTTAAGATATAGACAAATCAGTTTTCCTAATATTTCCCATCGTGATTTGATTTTTGCCTCCATCGAATTTATCACAGACAAAATATCTACGGACTCGATTTATCGTGACTACCAGAATATTAACCCTAATTTTATGTTGGATGAATTTAACAAATTCGAACGGAACCATTTTTATTCGTTCTAGTAAATCTTTTTAATTCATACTTGAATTTACTTCACGATACCGACGTTTAACTTCGCAAATTTAGAAAGCACTCAAAATATTGCAACCCTTGGTACAGCCCACTCATAGAGCCAGGATTGATCGCGATTTGTTGTATCATAAATGTAAATCTACGCACAACGAGGGCGACTTTAGCGCTTCTAAACGGTTTAAACGATTAACAAACCTACCTTCACAGGTTTTTTGGAAAAGGCTGGGACACTTGGGTTTCAATACAACTCTAAATAATAAAGAAACTAAAAAATATGGCAGGCATTCGGCCACGGCGCTTACAAACAAGACAATCCGTAATTTGGTGAAGAATTTCTTTGAGTACGGGTACATCAAACACACCTGCACGACCAGAAAGTAACTGTTTGGGCTGCAGTGTGCTCTAAAACAATCAATGGTCCTTATTTTTTCAAAGAGGGAGAGACCACCGATGGTGAATTTTGGTGCACTTTGTCTGTCCACAAATGCAGAAAAACGCGCTGAAATACTTATATTTTCAACAAGACGGGGCACCTTGCTACACCGCAGCCGCTACAATCAAATTCTTGCAGAGCAAATTCCCAGGACGCGTTGTCTCAAAAAATGGTGATTTGGAATGGCCTCCCAATAGACCTTTCTCGTCCGACCTAACCCCCTTTTTTCTTATTTTTATTCAAAAGACATTTTTAAGAATATTTCCGTTGAAATGAGACTTTTTAGAGCTATCGTGATTTTTTAATGATTTTTTCAAATTTGAAAAATGCAAGAATGTTGAGAATGTTTTTCACCTTTGCAAGAATGGTGGGACTCAAAATGTGTGTTTGGGCAACACTGTTTTGTATATTTTTGCTTGAGTTCCTGGCAACGCGGCAAATGAAGTGGTGAGTCGCGGTACAAAGTTCATTGGTTATATAAACAAACTAAAGTGAACCTCACGGTGAAGAACATTGCATGATAATGTTTAACCTCACTTTTTTGACAGTTCAGAGAGATTATTTACATGGTCTTGGAATTTTTGTTGATTCGATCATAGTATGAGAAGCTTGGTCTGGTTCGCTGCCAAATGTTAACACTTTCCAAACAAGGTCGCTCAGCTATAATTTTTTATTTGATGTCGGCATCATACATTGTTCCGTTAAATTTAACATTTTTACTTTTCTTGTACATGATTCATTGAAGAAGTAAGGAATTTCTAGCCAAACATTTGAGAAAGGCCTACTGCCCAATGCAAACAAATCGTATTTTCATGTTCTCTATTAAAATCCTGGGACAGAACATGTAGATAGATGTTTTCTTTTTCTTTTTTTGTTCATTTTATCTCTTGTCTTGCATAGCCACTCTTTCTTCCTCACATATTTTAAATGGACTGGCTACATTTGACAGTTCCCTCTGACTGCATTTGACGGTTCCCTTTGGCTGTATTTGACAACTCCCCCTGGCTGCAATTGACATTAGGTTTTTTCGTATCCACACGTCCCGTCCCAGTTAAAAACTATCTATCTGGCCATGTACATTAGACCTCTCCACATTTTGAAAAAGTTTTGAAATATATATGGGTCAGCCCAGATTTTTGTTCTACGTGAGAATTTAAGAAGTTTCGCCAAAAATGACTCAATTTGGACATGATTTAGAGGTGTCTCCATTCAAAAATCGTGTTTTTGCTATGTTTCCATAGTAAGATCACTTACACTCTGATTTAATAGGCCCTACATACCCACATATCATCACATATTGTTCCTTAACATGTTTTAACAGGTGAATATAGCTCTAATCGCAACAGAAAATTTGTCAACTGGATTTTTATGTAGAAAAGTATATCAAAATCAAGAAAAATTAGTAGTATTTTTTCTTGGTTCTGAAATTCTTTTCAATATAAAAATTCAGATAACAATTTTTCTTTTGCGATTAGAGCTATGTTCACCTGTTAAAACCTATTAAGATATGTCTAAGGAACAACATTTGATGATATGTGGGCATGTAGGGCCTATTAAATCAGAGTGTAAGTGATCTAGAGGCAAGCCATACTGGAACGCAGCGAAATTCCTCACAATGAATTGATCTCGTTAAATGAAATTTAAGGAAGTACAATTTTCATAGCATAATTTAATCGACCGAAATTGTAGTCCTCAGTGGATAGAGAGACTGATAGAGTAGCAGCAGTTAGGAATTTTCTTTCAAAAGCTAGGAGCGGTTTCGCGTATTCTGCGTAGAGATCCTGAGTAGAGAGCGTTAAGACAGATTTCCAAAGCATGTCAAGTGCTATCAGATGAGAAAAAACGTCGCATCTATGACCAGTACGACAAGGACGGTCTGCTGACCCGCGGTTCCGTCCGGTACCACCATAACACATGGCACCGACGACACATATATATTCACAAAATACTAATTACTTATCCTTACGAAAAAGTAAATAAATTGACTATGAAATTTATCATTCGCTTCCTAGTTATTTCCTGCCACTTTGAACAAGACAGCAGTTGCAGATAGCTTTATTGCGGTGCCAAAATGATTGCAACTCGGGATATAATGTATATTTACATATAATTTCTCCTCCCTGATATTCTTCCAGAATGTATAATGCTCTGCATTCTTACCACTCCTATCAAATCCTTCTTACTCCTTATCGTCAGTGCCGAGCACTGTTTTGCATTTGCCGGTTAAATCAACGATAATGCGATAATCGACGAAACTTTTGCTGTAATGGAACTTGAACACGAATAATAAATAATTGTTCCATTCGAAAGCGATAACCTTATTGTCCTCATGTTTGCAGCTATCATACGCTGGTAGGCATTCTGACCAATGGAAACGTTCGTCGGTATGGGCATTGAACGATCAAAATCATTTCAACAACTTATCATCGACCGAATTCGCCTATAAAGTTCAGGTAAACTTCACCACCTAAAAATTTGTAATCAATCGGATCATCTTGTTAGGACTTAACCCACGAGCAAACAATCAAAAGTGTACAAATCCTTATTCATCATCCAGAAAGCAATCGTTCTATAGCCCAAAGCTTGATCTTGCGATTCAGCCCAAGTAGCAATTGCAACTTGTTGAAAGTTTAAAATGTTGCACATCTGCTACACAATATTTTTTATTGTTGGATATATTTGAAAAGAATTTCTACGGGTTTTAAACTGTTTGTACATGTTGCACAACTGCATGTACATGTTGCACAACATACAAACAAAGTGCGCTTTTTCCATAACATAGTTGTTACCAAGAGAGTTACAAATACTATACAGTAACAAAGCGTGCTACTTGGGAGCATATGCCATCGGGTTTTACATCTAGCGCCGATTGGTCAATGTATGAACCAGGTTCCCATTGTTCCAATCCTCATCCCTCTTGATTTGATATTCTTTCAAAGAGCATCGAAAGTATTCAAGTAATGTAAATTTTAAAAGTCCATGTAAGCAAGTCTTAGATAAACAAGCACACTGAACTGTCAGAAAAGTGAGGTTATACATTTTCATACAATACTCTATGTTTTTGACAGGTATATGAATGAATCATTGAGCATCAGTGATGCCAGGTCTATTTAAACAATAGCCTGCAGTAAAAATATAAAAGTCTGCTGATTGCTACAAAAATCTTCAATAAATTTGACATAGAAATGTAGTATGTATATATTTTAAATGATCAAAAATGTTGAAGACTGGTGTATAAATTGGCTGGCATAGGCTTTGTTCTGCTAAATATTTGTAATTTGCAAAAGATCTGCAGTGAAAATGCAAAATCTGCAGATTTACTAATATATATGCAGATCTGGCATCCTTTTAGTATTCCCCACAGGAAATTCATCCAAATGGTGTAAAAATACGAGGAAGCAAGGCAAGATAGGTATTCAGAATATGGGGCTAAATGAGCAACTTGCACTATTTTTGATTTTTTCAATAGTTAGAGGTACCAAATCATCGCGGCAATAGGCAGTAACGAATTGGAGATAAAAAAGGAAGCATCCTATCATATAAAATTTTTTGACGAGAAAGGTCTATTCTCCGGATTTAACGGTACCAGACTTTTTTTTTCTGTGGAGTTACTTGAAAAGTAAAGTTTATTCTAGCAAACCTAAGGACCTTGACGAACTCAAAGCTAATATACGAGCTGAAATTGCTGCGATTAAGCACGTATTGCTGTCCAATGTCATGCAAAATTCCCGCAAAAGAGCTGTTTTTTGTGTATCAAGTGGGGATGGTCATTTATTCGACGTTGTATTCTAAACCTACTTTATAATAAATGGCATTAAATATCCTCAAAAACTTGTTTACTTGTGAAAATTGGCTGAAAAATGGCGGATTTGTTCAATGTTGAAAAAGGATACATCCTGCTGACGCACCCTGTATGAATTCAGTGTCACAAAGTTATCTTAAAGAGAAGTTTTCATCAAATTCGGAGAACATTTAAGGTGTTATCCGGCTTTTGTGTGGAGGGTGACCACTGTGAGATGGTTGGGGTGTATCATTTCAATAGCATTCTGTAATTTATCTATGCAAAAATATCGACAAACGCCTTGGTGACGAATACCTAACCCCTACGTTGAGCTTTTGAGAATATTTTTAAATTCGCTCTTTTTAAATTAAAAAAAATTCACGAAAAATTCCACCTTTTTATAAGTAAAAACCCCTTTAATTGAACAATTATCTCAAAAACTTCCTTAATTGAAAAATTATCTCAAAAACTCAACGTAGGTGTTAGGTATTTTTTACAAAGAATGTGTATGCAAAGTTTGAAAGAAATCGATGTAGTTTTTGAATGGCAGGTAACACCAGAGACGTTCTACAAAAAGCTTCGTCACCGAGTCGTTTGTCGATATTTTTGCATAAAGAATACAGAATGTTATTGAAATGATAAATTGAGCGACCGAAAATAAAAGTCGCAAGGAAAAAAATCGGAAGTAAACTTCAAACGTAAAAATCGGACAGAAATCCTTCAGCTTAAAAAGTTCTCACCCGTAAAACTCGGCAAGGATGAACCTCCAGTATAAAAATCATTTAAAAATAAATAAATCGCTCGTAGGAGCATCCGTATATCTTGATATTCAAGATTAAATGTCTGCTAAAAAAAACTACTTTATATATTATATACGGATATATTTTTTCCGGTTTTTTACTGAAGATTTTTTTCCGACTCTTACAAAGTAATGTCCTAGTCCGATTTTCATGCTTGAAGTTTATATCCGGTTGTCATATTCTAATATATTTGAAACGGGTTTTACGAAGCATGTTCTGTCCTTACGACTTTTATTATCGATCGCTCAATTATAATGTACAAAAGCTTTGATAAATTCGCTTCACGCAAAATTCTAACAAAAAAATAGCAAAAAAGTAGTGTTTTTGTCACGCTGAAACCCTTACCCCCCTTAAGTCAGTGTACACTGCATCAATTTATGTCTTCTTTTCCTCCATCTGCGTGATACAAGTTGACGTGAAATTTAGAAGATTTGTGCGGATCATATAAAATTATATGGAATATGGTAATATCGCGTCATTTCGTGAAATGCGGTTTGTTACATTGCATCAAGTTTAGAATTACGTCTAAGATAAAATTCACATATTTTTGATGTGTGGACTACTCTCAAGAGAGCAATGTATAAACATATTTACAAAAATGTCACATTTGATTTTTTCTCGATTTGCAAGTAAGCCCTTAAATGCGCTATGTTGTTTTGAAACAAACATTGCGAAAAATTTCTCAAAATCATCATACTAGTGTATCAATGTTGTGAGAGTTTCCACAAAATAAAAAAATAGATTACTCTTTTAGGTGTTAATATTACCTACTAATTACTACAAATAACAAAAATTAGTTTCGAACTTTCTTGAAGATGTGATTCAACAATTATCTACCCTCAGCCAAAACTACATATCAACAATGCTGATTACTTACCGACTGATCCGTAACTTCGAACGAGGTGATGTTGCGATCCTTCATAGACACCAGGGCCGGTGAGGTATACGCCGACGAGAATCCAACGACCATGGAACCAAGGGATACCGACAGTGCAGCCAACACCTTTCGTTTGGGAAGTGAAAGAGAAAATCACGAAATTAGTATCGTTGGACTATTGAACACTTATATCTAGCATCTGTCTTTCCAAATGGGAACGGGGAAATAATAAAAAAATAAAAACCTGCGAAAACGTGCACTTCGCCACCGGCTCTTCCGCTGGCACAGAGAAAGACACGTGAGTGTCCGCGCGCATCAGCAGCTTAACCATCTTGGAGCTGAATGCGACGCGTATTACTAATTACTACTGTCCGAGATTCAACTCCTCACTGCTTACGCCTCCGAGTATCGATCAACGGCTGTAAAATGATTGCTTTGGTAAAACATGTAGGTCCTCACCAAATTTGTGGATCACTTTCAGTTACACTTGAAACGGACTTGCTGTCTAATTCGAATCCAGCAGCGAGGCACTATTTAAGATCATTCGTTATCGACGTGTCCAAACGAACAACTGGGACGGTCTAAATTTTGATAGGTTATTTTATAGCGGTCATGCGGAGCCAAGCGAAGAAACGGTGAATATTTAGTACACATTATAAGCTACCGTACAAACGGTGGCTCGATCCATACACCGTTCTAGTATGGATGCAATTATTTTTATTGTTTGCCAGGAGTATCTTTAACGACTGAGATGCGGTCTAGACTTGAACGAAGAGGGAAAAAATAAATCAAGGAGCGAGAGATTTTTTCTTTCGTTTCACAGCAAAAGTGACAAGTTTTACTTCAGTTAGGGTGCTCTAAAAACTTGAAAATTAGCCTGGAATATATCAACTGAAGAACCAGGTTATTAGTGACTAATTTCAAGCTTTATCTGAAATATTCGAAGATCTGCGATATTACTATAACTTTGCTCGACAAAATGTATTCTACTTTGGAAACATATTTAAGATTTTGAACTAATCTCTAAGTCTTAAAAATTTTCTCATGTAATGTAATGACCACCCTACTGAAGAGAAAACAAAGCGAACCGTCCGTTTATCAAGAATTAAGAGTGTCGCCTGGGAAAGACAATCGAAACGATTGCGAAAACATATTACACTAGCTGGAGCACGTACCGCGACGGGTGTGGGTGTGAAGCATCATTAACAGCAAAGGCATAAATTCATTGATTGAAGCAATTTAGGACGACACGCATTTAGCGATGGGCTTGCTGTTAAAGGGGGAGTTTTTCTCAGATCTCGGACGTCAATGCGCTAGTTTAATTTACGCATAATTTTTCACTTGCCACGACTCAGTTCAGTGGAACATAATATTCCAGCTTAATAGGTGCTGAATATGATTCGGTCTAGTTTTTGGATTGGAGTTGGATCTATTCTATATGTTACGCATTGTTCAGATAATCGCAGATTCTGCTCAATATTAATTGTACGGTAGGATACGGTGGAAAGAAACTGAAGCACTACATAAATTTCAACATATTATTCGCAGTATATTAGTGTCAATACCTCGTAGCACACAGGAATCTTAATCCACATTTTAAATTTCGATCAAGATCAAGTCTTTATATGGCTCCCAATAATCCTGCAAAATGAGACCACTTTCATCATCCTCTTAATCAGCAGGCGAATCACAAAGCTAGCACGGGTAATCACACTTTGCTTTATGCATGGCGAATCTTTGAACAAGTGGAACGAAAAAAAAACGGAAAACTTTCCACTATCTTCTTGGCAGCCTGATTCTTCTTACTCCTGGCTGTTAGATTCCATGCCGGGGTCTGTGCGGGAAATATCAACCAACATGTTCTAAAAGCAACGACAAACCGACTCAAGCTTGAAATAAGTTTTACTCGATTAAGCTGTAAAACAAGTCACGCACCATTCCAACTGTTGCCATATGTAGACGAGCAGGCCAATTTTTGGCGAGGACTGGTTTCGCGTAAATTTTCCACTTTTTCTTCCAATAATTGTATATTTCTTTCACAAAAGTCAGTGTAAGCAAATTAACACAATCGAAAGCAGACACTACCTAGCTGAGGTACGGCGACGTCCCGGTTCTTATAATCGTTATACTACCGCACAAAATAGGATGACACAATGTACGACCGGCGGTTTGGAACTTGGTCCGAAACAAAAAAGATTGATACTACCGAAAAAAAAACTCAAAAAGCGCCGATGGAAAATTAAGGACTCTCCTTGTAGCGAAAAGCATGTAATATGTACGCACAATCTCGTCGTCAGCGAATCAAAGTAAGTACAACCAATGGGAGAGGGTAAAGGATGCCGACTTTCTACTCCTTATTAGAGGTTACGCTCCGTTGAATACCAAGTGGTGAGCAAAAAGCAGCCACCCACAGTCTCTTCAATCAAAAGCCGAGAGGACATCATGGTGACAAGATACAATCCGGTCACGTCTTGACCATTCAAAATACAAATAATGCATGAAGAAACAGCTGGA
Organism: Topomyia yanbarensis; assembly: GCF_030247195.1. Taxonomy (NCBI): domain Eukaryota; kingdom Metazoa; phylum Arthropoda; class Insecta; order Diptera; family Culicidae; genus Topomyia; species Topomyia yanbarensis. Next base: position 268,372,773 of record NC_080672.1, on the reverse strand, counting down.
ATTTGAATCCTTCTCTCGTGTGCTCTGGAAAGGATGTGACCGTTCGTGAGAGTAAAAAGTATGAAAACAATCGGGAAACGGTTTCGTTGGCTCTATTGATGGAGAGGACAGTGGTTTGCTGACGCACAAACCACCCTGCGTCTGCATAAAGTGATTAATCTAATTAAGGACGGAATCTCGTCATCTGGTCAATTGGTTCGCTGCAATCAGGGCCACCCCAACTGCGAGGGTAGCTAATGTGACAACTGTAATGGCAGTTGATTGTATGCAAGTGGGCGCGCAAGGCCACCGTAATTTGAATGGTTCGTTGGAAAGCATGGCAAACGGATGGAAGACAAGCCCCCGGTATGAGAGAACGCGAAGGCGTATGCATACGTTTGGAAATTGAGAACAGTTAGATGCTTCCGATGCTAAATTTAAGGTTGGGTTTGATTGGGTTCAAGTGGGCAGGTTGAAATTTAAACGATGACGTTATTTAGTGGCTACGAGTGACGTGTATTTAGAAGCGTGTTTCAAAGCTTCGAATGTGTATGAATCGGAAGGTGTGGTTTATATATTTCGAAGTGAAAGTGATCGTGACATTCGTACCAAATTAAAGGTTAATAGCCCCATGTGGAGCTATGTAAGACGAGTACTGTCACTCGAGAAGACACCTATGGGGTTTTCGCGTCATCTTTTCTGTTTTTATGGTTTGTTGCAACGTAATATTTTTATCAGTGAAAATTACCAATCGAGCCAAATTATTTTGATAATTCCAACTTTTTCAAAGATGTTAATTTTCTGTTTCTACTTATGTTAAACATTAGTTTCACGACTCGCTTTTGGGAAGGTCACTCATTAAACTTCGTCATTTGGAGCGGCTATGATTTATTTAGCTGAACCTTGCATATTGAATGATCCGGATTCTGAACTTCGGTTGCAGATACATTGATGTAGATCTTTGATCTCGCTTTTAGCAATTTACGGGCTGAACCATTTGAACCTATCTCTAACGAATTTCGCACCAACTTGGTAATGTTCAAAATAACTAAAACTTTATGGACGTGAATATTTTACTATTTTTAAATAATTTGCGTACTTAACCTTCAAAAAGGCAAGGGATCATAGAGGCCCAGCTAGTTACAGCGCTCTAGTTTCAATGAACTTGTAGTTTGACATACAAATGATCGAGTGCTTTCGGGCTTTCGATTCTTTCATTGATAAAATGACAAAAAATAGGCTTTTAATTTCATTGGGTCTTAGGAGCGATGCTTCTGGAAGTCGCAATTTTATCTTGCCTTTTTAGGGTTAATTTACTGACTAACTGAAATCTAAGTAGACCTACAAAAATGTGAACAATGTGTGACTTTTAAGAAGTTGTCTAGAAAAAAAGGAATATTTCCGGAAATTGATTAAATTATTTCGCAAAATAGACGATTTTTACATACAATTTTTGTAGGTACATTGCAACTAAATCTTATATGAAAAAATGGATTTTTTCATCGCTCGATTTCATTTTTCATTGTTATATTGTTACATAAAAACTCGAACTATGTTCGAAAAACCCTTCAAAGGTCACATTGTTGACAGATCTTTGTAATAAAATTTTCTTTTTCTTTTTTGTATAAATCAGTAACACTGAACAATGAGTGACTTGTTGTAAATAGTCCAAAAATGTGGAGTGGAAAAATTGGAAAGATATGTGTGAAAATTGATATATATGAAAGACAACAAGAAACCCTGAATTAGAACTGAGAAAAGATTGACATCATTTGAGCTTGAAAGCGGAACGAAATTCAATGTTAGAATTTTTGGAATAGCGATAATGCATAGATGCTGAATGTCAGCTGTCAGCTTTTTGGCTCAAGTGACGCCAAAATGCAAAATGGATCCAAACATTGATCTCTGTAATACATCTTCAAGCCCGTTCTGAAAATATTGATTGGGTTTTAGAGAATTCCGTTAAACTGGAAGTCTCTATCTTAGTTTTCAAAATGGTCTCAGGTCTCGATGTTTGGCGTCTACTCGTCAAGCCCGTTCCGAAAATTCGAATACTGATTGGATTTTAAAGAAATACGGTAACCCGAAACATCTTCGCCATCTTCGTTTTCTAAAAAATATCGATATTTGATGTCTACTCGTCAAACCCGTTTGAAAAATACCGATAATTATTGAGTTTTAAAAAATTATCCGGAAATCGCTATCTTAGTTTTCGGAATGGTCTCATTAGTCAAGCCCGTTCCAAAGATACCTATATTGAGTGAGCTTTAGAGAATATTTACAAAACCGGAAGTCACTGTCTTGGTTTTCAAAATGGCATCAGTCATCGACATTTGGTGTCTACTCGTCAAGCTCATTCAACAAATACCCATATCGATTGGATTTTGGAAAATTCCGCTAAACCAGAAGTCGCCATCTTGGTCTTCAAAACGGCATCAGATATTGACATTTGGCGTCTACCCGTTATTGTTGAATTACAGGCCAAAAGGAATCTTCTTTGTCTTTCCCACTTTTCCAAAAATCTTCTGAGTCCTTTGCATTCAAAAGAGCTTAAAATAAATGCAAAAACCTTCAAGAGGAGTTGGAATATTTTTATTAAAACCGCGTTAACTACAAAATCGTCTAAGTTTTTAACATTCACTGTAACGCGGTTTTTTGCACGGTTTTACACGGATTCCGGAATCAATGCGGTTGTTGCACGGTTTTCTGAATTAACACGTTTTTACGTGAATTTCTCAATTAACACGATTTTTTGGCACGGCACTTATCCCTCGTGTAAACAAAAAGACTTAGTGTAACTATTTTTCTAATTCTGGAAAATGAGATTTTACTTTACTAAATCATTGATGTCCATAATTCCGTGTAACCCGTAATGTTTCTAATGCAATATTAGGAATATGAAGAATGATGACCTAGATGACTTACTACAGTGGTTGATCGCTAAAGATTTTTCACCATCCACAGTGTCGTAAACACTAAATGCTTCTGATTAACCTGCAAAGCTACACATACCACGGTTTTTTTGAGGTGCAGATTGCGATTTTGATGTCAGATTTCGAATATTCAAAATGACGGATGCAAAATGGCCGATCTGAATAGAGGATTCAAGATTTTCGAGCAAGATTTTCAAAATGTTCCAAATAGAGAATCCTACGGGGAACATAAATTGCCTTGCACAAAAAAAGTATTTCAATAATCTAACAAAAACGTTTGCTGAATCCGTCTGCTACAAAAGCATTTTGAATCATATTCAATAAGAAAATTGTATTTTTGACTGTAAATAGTATGAATTATAAAATTATGTTAGAAGTTATTGTTAAGAACACTTTTTATTGAAAGCTTCTCCATGATCCAAATACACTAAAAAGCTTTTTAACGCCTTTAAATATAAACATTTGATTGTTGATAGTTGGTGATGGAGAAATGCGAATAACTTTTAAAAATGACTTAGTTTCATGAAATATTTGTTTGTGGAGCCAAATTTCTTGTAACAATAGGTCGGAAACCATCGCATTTTGGAAGATTTTTTTAAATGCATTTTGATTTGAAATAATGTTTAGATACATGTTCTTTAATAAAATTTTGTTTGTCAATTGGTATGAAAAATAAAAAAACATGTATAAAGTTATCGTTGGAAAAACCTTTTTACTGATAAATTGTACATCGTGTATTCGCACTCAAAATGTCTCTTTACTCTATAAAGTTATCTTGAAAAATTATAAAATAAATTAAAAAATGGGGTTTTCGGCAATTTAAATTTTAATATAAATTTTCGCTTTTGTGAAAAATGACACATATTCATGAAACATATTCAATTTATGTTGATTGAATCTTTTGTGAAATTCTTTCTACTTTCCGTATCTGTAATAAGTTTTGATGTAGGCGTTCATTTGATAAAGTTATAACATATTTGTCGAATGAAGATTCATCAAATCGTTGTAAACGTCACGAAAGAATGTGTCTTTTGAGTTTTCAATACGCTCGGTTTGTACCTAAAAGGCATTGCGAGAGAATTGAAAATTTGATCATTCGAATCATTTTGTCATCTTCCATTTCTTGGCATATAATTTTTGAGAGCCAGTTTGTCAAAAGTTTGTCATTTCACGTCTTGATGTGTTACGATTTTGACTTCTAGCGTTTATGCATATGTGAGATAAACTTTGGCCAAATATTACCCTAATACTTTAGCGGTAAGGTGGTATCACGGGCCTTGACAATTAGTACAAAGAAGTCGAAATAAAAAATTCTCCCTAACTTTGATTTAACGTAATGAAATTTAATTATATCTAGTTTTATCTGAAAGGGCTTTTGAGTAGGGTTAAAAATTGGATTTTATATTTGTAATTCATGCATAGAAATATTCATATTTTACCCTGAACAATGACAATTTTAAAAACAATCTACTTCTTTGAAACAATCTAATTGAGGGTAGGTTGTTATGGATGAGTTTAAGGTAAACGAAGAGCTACAAGCTTGCGGTATTAATTTTTTGAAGTGTCTGCAAATTCCCAAAAAATTACATTTTTTCAGATTCTTTATGTTTCAAAATATATATTTTTACTCAGGGTTCCATTTGTACCCATATTACACTCAGAATTGAATAATTTTCAGATTCCTCAGACAACCACACCAATTTGTTGGATTTTAGTGGTATATTTCGTCGAGTATTTAGCACGATGGCCTCCTTTTAAAAACGCATCCGAGCGTGTGGTTCTGGGCGACTTTCATTCATGAAAATTTCTGTTGTTGTGAAATTTGTTCATTATATTTCTTTATTGTTTTCGACTCTATTGATATGTGAAAAAATATTACGGAGACTATTACAAATCATTTATTGATTGTTTTCCCGATAAATTTGCACGAAAACTGGTGATCTGGCAAGGAATTTGCAGCTGCGGACTAAAAATTACGGTTTTCATCACCAACTAAATGATGCACTTGAAGCTGTATAAAAAAGTGCATGAAGTAAAAATAACAATCTGGAAATTCTCGCACCAAGCTTGTACCAGAAAAAAACGAGAAAAAAAACGAATTAATCGTTATTCGAAAAAATAGCACTTCAGAACTGTGCAAAGTATCAATTAGAAATGTAAACAGCAAAATATGCCATGTAATTCGGCATCCTTAGTTAAGCAAAGTTCAAAGAATAACAGAATACCACATGTCCAGAAATGGACGAAGTTCTCGTTGATTTATTTGCCGTTTGGGTTGTTTTTGCCCTCGAAACCCCAAAGTGCAAAATAGAAGATGGATTCATTTTCATATATTCTTTCACAATGTTTTGAGGCTCATTACCCACTCGCATTGTCGAAACTTTCTGAATTGTTCTGTCTGTAGGGGAGAGAGGGTAACAGTGGATCAGCAGGAACTATGAAACATTCGCAATAAAATCATAATGCATTATCAGAATCATCTCATTCCCTCATATTTCACGATTTCTAATTCTTTACACGTGTTGCTATATTTTGAAAGATATCTGATAACTCTATCTCTTTTAATGGATATTTGTTTGTTTTGTGATAGCCATAGTAAATTTTCAATTAAAAACATTTTTCCATCTTTATGAGTTACCATTCATTGAATAAATTTTTAGTCTATTGCTATTTATAGCAAATTTTATGCTCAACATTTGCCGCGAACAAAGTTTTTTGGTAACTTCTCATGGTTCTGTGAAATTCCACAATTTTCATGAATAGACCCATTGGGTAACTGTGGAACGATGGCGTATGGGGAACAGTGATTTTTGTTTGTTTTTGTGGTCTGTTTCAAAATGTGAATGGGTTCCGATTTTCCACAGTAAATACTACTCATATAGTGCAAAATTAGTAAATTTGGGCAAGTTTTGTAGAAATTGTCTCTTATTTCAGGATTGCAGCTAATATTCATATATGGTGGTTCGATGTTACGCGATGATATAGTGGATTCTTTTGTAAACAAACGATTTTCGCCTCAATATAACTTTAATTCAAAGCGTTATGATCATTCTTCGTCAAAACAAAAGAATAAAATTTATAAGTAGAATATTTCACTATAGACGACATCGTGTTTCATAGTTCCTACCCATGTGGCACACTGATACATTTTACCACCGACTATTTATTATCAAAAAAATGTAATTTTCCGTGAATTTTACCAGCTGGAAAAAATATATGTATTAGTTAACAACAGAGTGGCACTATGTATCACTTTTGGTTACACAAATAACAAGTATTATCATCAAAATTAAATTGTAGAAAAAATGTGTTTCATTGTTACCCTCTCTCCCCTACTGTAGCTTTGAGAAAGAAGTTTGGGCTCGAATCTATGACTTTCCGTTTATCAAGCGGAATCCACTACAAACAACGGTGATTGGAATACAAATCATCTCATTACCGATGATTTTATAGTAATTATTTTAAACGAGTTAAAATAATAATTAGCTGCATTCAAAACAATGAAACACCATCATACCATGCATCAATGCAGAAAAAATTAAAAGGGTTATTATAGGAGATCTGAATATATTATACTAATAGTAGATTTTGATTAACATTGCTCTTATTTATTATCATGTAGAACAAAAAATATAGAAAGATCAACAAATAGAGACTGAAAATTATCTTTTTCTTTTCTAAAACTTTTTCAAATGATCCTTTGGGTAACTAAGAGCCTCACTTTATTTACTTTCTCTTCCGTCAATAACACGATCGTTTCTACTTTTGCTGCTTATCTCTGCATGATACACACGAGTTAAAATAATAGTCTTTCGACGTGTACTGAACAACTATTGCAATGAAGGCGCCATCATTATCGGAAGAAACAATAAATAAAAAGATGCTTTGTTTTGCCTTTAGGACTATTTAATTAAGTTTGCTACTGCTATAAGCCCATTTCGTTTAGGCTTATTCTTTCACACAAATAATAATGGCGTAAAACATCGCATTGGTTAAACAATTTCACAATCTTCTGCACACTTAAAATATTCACAGGAAATATTGCAACGGTGGCACATTGATTTGCGGATACCTGATATAAGGTCCATCATTATTTTTTTCTAATCTGACAATTTGTCAAAAGAAGCACGACTGTTAAACTAATATTTAAAAACATTTTTCTGCTTCTTCGGATCAATTAGCAGTCTTCAGATATTTTAATGTTCATAAACTAAACTACATTTCCAAATTACACCGACCTTTTTTGCACAATTTTAGGTTTATATTAACGTTACTGTTTTGACTGTTTTAAGCAGCCCCAAGTTCCCTCCCTTTCTGATAACATCTAAGCCCTCTCAGCTGATCTTGCGAGAGATCACCTGATTAGTAGTCGCCAGCACGGCTGGAAAGTCTTATTCATCGTATTCTTATTCGACTACCCAAACAAGAACCCATCAATGATAAGCTTCCCAGTGACCTCAACCTAATTTTCAAACGCCATGCATATTCGGCTATATATACGATTTTGCTAGAGCCCCCACGCAAGTCGTAGTATAATGAAGCAATCACTGTTGTAATCCACTCCGTTCTATTCACATAAATCCAAGATTAACCGGCCTGAAACGTGCTCGAAGCGTACTATGGTTAATGTCGATTGGTCAGGCACTTGTAGCCCTCCCTCAACTGGACCACGGACGTGATATCGCGATCGCGTGTGCCAACCATCGGTTCACTTAGACGGAGGTGTGAAGAAATTGTGAATATGTAGTGAGTCGAAGGAAAGGTAAGTTCGCCCTTCAAACGTGTCCGATGGATCGCATGAGCTGTCAGTAAGCGGTGTCGGTATTTAGTTTGTCATTCTTCACTGTACTAGCTAATTCTAATCACCAGAGTAAATATTTTATTTTTTCATCCTAGTACCAATGGGAACCGATCTTTGTTTTTCACGTCGGCAAACCTGCACAGAAACGTGATCTTCTGATGTGCATATAACATGGGCTGAATGATTTTGAACAGCGTATATGTAACTGAAAGTGATCCACACTTTGAGAAGAATTTCGATTTTTCACATGAAGTATCCTACAGAATTAATCAGTAAAACCACTCGCGAGCTCCACAGAGACGCACGGAACTGGACACTCTTACTCTGGAGGATCAATCGATTTCAGCTTAGTGACCGAACGGCAACTGAGCCTAGTTGCCTATCGATGATTACTTTTATACAAGCTATAGGAGCAGATTTATAAACTTCGATGTCCAGTTGAAACGGGATAGATTGAACGTTGCCTGTATGCTCTTATCACTTTCGCCAGTTTGAAAGGAAGCTATGTATGTCGTTTGCTTCCTTTTCACTCCTGCCTGTGATAGTACGGAACGATTCGATTTAACAACGCGAAATGCAATAGCAATAAAGAAGCGCATTGATGAGCTCGCGAAGGTCGAACCATAAACTAGAGTCCATCCCTGGCATCGCACTCTGCAGTCGATTTAGCAGATACACATAGCCAACTGGTGCATCGTGGATGAGCGAATGTCCGCCCTGTCAGGACAAGTAATGCACTCCGTCGTTGGTGGTACGTTCAGTGATAAGCGCACGAGGATGCTATTAACCCTTTGGTGTCCGCATTCTTTATAAACGGCACGAGACCTTATGTGGTGTAAAAGGTCAACACCCGTTGTTAAGTGAATTGGGTTTGAAGCCCAAACAGTTTAAACATCTAGATAAAAATAACACTTTGTTGAGATGGAAAGCTATCTGCGAATTAAATACTAAAAGTGTTTACTGAATTTATTTTCAAATTAAACTCGCTTTTTGTATTTTGAATAACATTAGGCATAACAGCTATCTAATTGGTTGGACTTACACGCGGAGGAAAGAACAGCTAATCGGGCATTTTCATTATGACTGAAAGGCCTTGTTTACTATTTCTCAACCCTCGAACTACAGACTGGCAATGATTAGGTTTCCAGTAACCTCGACCGAATTCCTACCGAACACATTCGGGTAAATAATCTGCAATTAATGAGTTTACATATAACCTTTAGTCCTTGGGGTTGAACTTCAAAGTACATTCAATTGTAATCTTGAAATTTTGACACTCTATTTGTAGCAGAATTACAAGTGCACAAGAAGGGTTAGAGCAATTGCACTACGGAAACAGATAATTAAAATCGCCTTGTCTACCGTTTTGAGCTCCAATAAGACGTGTGCCAAATCATATCTTAATCGTTATCTGATAGGTTCACGAATGATTAATGCTTGGATAAACGAACCTTTCTCCAACTATTCATACCAGTAGTCGGTGCCGGATCCAAAATAGTTCATATTCATCATGGTCGTGGTAATTTGTTCGGAGATATCATAAGCGATCATTATCATCCCTTGCTGGTGTTGACGGTCTGGGCATGGCCAATTTATTGCCTATCGCCGGTAAAACGTTATTGGAAGCTATTTTCATCCACGTGGGTCGTGGCATGTGCTACGATGCTTTTATTGCTAAGGATTGGTCAGTGGAGCCTCAACTAGTAACTACTGTGAAAATAGATATATCGCATGTTTCACATAATGTGTCGATGAGTCAAATTGACTATTTTAGTTACGTACAAATTGATCTTGTGTAATTCTGGCTATAATAAAAACAATTAGTTGAGAAAATTTGAATTTTTGTTCATGTAATGTTTAAAAAAAGGTTTGAACTATTGGAAGAAAAACTTAGCAATTTAGGGGAATTGATTGTAAAATGAACACGTTAAGCATTCATTTTTCTCTAACAAATTAGTGTTTGAGATGCTACAATCATCTTTTCATCTTTTTTTAGACATGCTTCGTGCACAATTGGTGATGACACTTCGATATAAACACATTTTGTCACGATGCCTATTCATTGCGGCTAAATATCTGCAATTGAACACCAGCAACATATATGAATACCGATTATGGTTTCTATAATATTAATATCATATTCAACAGTTTTTATCAGAAGAAATAGTTTCAATATCCTTTGAAAATGTACTTGACAAATCAAGTTTCTTTGAAGTTTGTTCTGAATTGAAAAGTATTGGCTACCTCTTCATTTAACGAGAGGAAGGGGCCTTTATTTTACGAACAATGTCTCTGCTCAATATTGAAAACAGTATTTCAATACGTGAGTTAGAGTTTATAAGAAAAACCCATATTTTCAATTCGTCAAACAAAAATCTAGGACGCCGATTGATCACACTATAAATCAATTACCCATTACGAAACCTATTCAATGACGTTCTAATCCGAATCTCCCTGATTGTGTTTAGTATTTAAATGAACATTACCCGCTACAAAATTTACCAACAACGGCAAACTCGTCGTCGCTGCTCGTCGAATCATAATTTGATCACGTCCCAAGTGGATGGCACAATCAGTGACGCAAATTGTTCGGCTTCTTTTATGAATTTTGCTACTTTCTTTGCTTCCATTTCTGGTCGCAGGGATCAACATGGTAATTTCTCTGTTTGAATTTATACTGCATTCTCTAGCGATCAAGATCAAACCAGTATTCAAGCGAATTCATTTAGCGGAACACAATTTTACTCGGAAACTAAGTGGTGACTTACCAGCGCAAATTTTCGCAAGCTATTTGTTAAAATTATGTATATTAGTTAATATCGCGGACCGAAAGGACCTAGCTGCTTACCTGAGTCCAAATGAAGATCGGATTGGTTGTGGGTCGATAGACTTCAAGCTTGGGTTTGCCCTCCTCCGTAATTTGACGAACGAAGGGAACTGCTGAGCGAATGTTTTCATCCTTAGTGCCCATTTCCATCTCGAAGAAACGTATACTTTTTCGCGAGTCGGTACTCATAGACTTCGCCTGCTGAAACTGTTTCCGCGAGGAGATGTAATCTTCGTCCTCGCTGGAATCTAGATCCTGAAAATGGGAAAGATTTTTTTGAAATTGTGTAAACGCTTGATAGGACGACGCTCGATTTACTTTCAGATCGATGATCACTGGCTTGGTAATGTCGGCGTCGATCTTCAGCAGCGATGCCGATGGCTCGAAGTCCTCTTCACTGCTAGACGGTGAGGGTTCCTTCTCGAACTTGAAGGAGATATGGCGCGCATCTAGACTTTTGTGTTTGCGCTCCTGAAACTGTCTGCGCTGTCCCTCGAAATCGTCGTCGGACGAGGAGGCCCTCAGCAGTTCTTCCAGCACCTTGGAGCTCTGGACGTCAAGTGAGACATGCTTTTTTCCCTGGTATTGCCGGCGGTTGTCGGTGGCGAGAAGGTGACGGAGTTCCTGCAATGAAATTATAAGTTGAGTACTCTATATGTCAAATGAAAGCGATACTTTTTTGTTGGGTTCTCTTAGGGTTATATTTTGTCGGTTTGTAGCTATATAACAATCGCAAGATTATCGCTGATTCAAGTTCTAGCAAATGTTTTACTCAATTTCATTCAAAATTATGAAAAAGCGATATCGAAATTAACCTTCGGGGAGACCGGCGTTACAAGATCTAAAAAATAAATATAAAGGTATTCAAAAATTCACCCCAATTTCCGAAATCAATTCAAAGTATTTTTGAAGATGTAAGGTCAGCTATGCGGGCGCAAGGACGAGCGTAGTCGTAGGAAAATCAAAAAAAAAGTTCATGAATTTCTTCAGTTTTCCTTGGTTTATGTATGAAATACACTTATGTAAATTAAAAATCATTTTATTGGAAACCCTACAAATGGTTTTATCGATTATTTTCCAAACATACAAAAACCCAAAATTATTGATCCGTGGATTTTCGGATTAATCAGTTTTATATTCAGCTGAAAACATTCAAAGATCTAAATATTCAAAGAACCAATAATGAAAATATTTAAAATTTCCAAGTTCAAAATATCCAATGACACAAAATTCCATCCGAACCATGCAAGATCTAAGGATTCCATGGTGCATATTGGTAAGTCGATTACCTTCTCACAACCGGGTTGGATTCCCAACTCCGCACATAGAATTAGAATTTTTTCTAACCTCTGAATAAAGAGGTGGATGATCCTAACTTAAAATCTGTATAATAGTAGTCCAATAATGCCCCAACAGGATTAAGCAAAAGACATTTAAGATTTTTCTATCATTAAAATTCCAACCGGAATCACTCGTAAGTTACTGTGAACTGTGGTCCACTAAAAGGTTGATAACGATCTATTATCTTTCTCCGGACAAAACTAGCCTAGAGGCCGTATAACATCCGGTCAGTTGATATATTTCAACCAAGAATCGATCAACTTGATTCCTGTTCCAATATCGTAAGAGACGTCTGGAAGAAGGAGTCCCCAAGTCAAGGTGTTTTTGCATGCCGAGGACTGAATGACTGTCGTGACAAAGCCAAAAGTGTCATGGTCAAGTGAATATCTAACATAGTCGACGTTAGTTTCTTAGCAAATCGTGGGATTCAAATGAAGGATATGTCCTTAATACTCATTTCAGAATTCGGCATAGGCGATTATTTATATTCCCACGTGTTTGGTATCTTCTAGTTGCCGTACAATAAGAGTTGCTAATTGCTTTTCGCTAAAACATATTTGGTGATCCCGGATTGTGCAGGAAGGAAAGTTGCAATGTCGTTGCTTCAACAACCGTATTGCCACAATGGAAACTTCTATGTTGGAAAACTTTTTAAGCCTTACTTCGCAGTTTTCAACAAAAATGCATAACAAATCTACTTGAAATACCGTTACTTGCGAATAGGTCAATTGACGCATGTCTTATATCCGACCTCACAACTCGCGATATTTATGCTGTCACAATCAACATGACTGTTGATAAAAAAGACAAGAAATACATATAATGTCCTGAACATTTGCCGCCTAAGGAATCATAAACTTCTGATGCTTTCAATAGAGTATTATCCTCTGGCAGATATGAGCTTTTACTCATAATCGGCAGTGATATAAACGCTCATCATTTAAGTCCTCAGATATCAATTCGACATTTTCGGAATTCAGGAATACTTAAGCAGCCCAAATCCGCATACACTCAATGTAGAAAATCGCTCAACATTTGTACAATCTGTCAGGGAAGAGGTGTTGGATGTAACTCTCTGCTCTGACAGTACTACACATGAATTGGAAAAGTGGCTCGTACCAAAGAAGTCTGTTCATAAATACATCTTTGATATTTTAATCATTCCCCTAGATATCGTCACATTCCGTAATCCGAATTCTACGAACTGGAACTTCTACGAAGAAGACTTGCCGACTAGGTTTTATGGGTATTTGCAATGATTGAATCTCATTTCTGCCGGATGCTTTTAAATCTAAAAATGTCAAACAATTGTATATTTTCCAGCACAATTGAAGGCAGGGAACTGACTGAACATTGCAAACTCGATTGTGACAAGGCTACTGATCGGCGTGCTAAGTATTATTCGCGCGATCTTTGTGAATTGAATTTCATATCATCGGATACGCAGTAATGCAATTGCGTATCGGGATGTTTTGTTCTCCATACATTGATAAACCTATGTACTGCCGCCATACACATAAATGTCTCATATTCTATGCGATTTCCTATATACCTGACATAATTATACGTAGAATGGCAGTGTACAGGGAGCTCAAACTCAAGGATATGTTATTGTTCTCAACTCAGTGTGGTAGAACGCTGTAGGCTTTATCAGTAAGGTTCAATATTTAATCGAGAGTGCAGAATCCAGGCTACTTACTTTTTTGTTGTTATTGTATTGTATTGTGCCTACCTTTGCTTATCACCTCCCTTTCTACCAATTATTAGTTTTTGTCAAAATAATAAAAGTCCTTTCGAATGCAAAATATTTTTGTATTTTAGATCAATGGAAAAAGATGGATTTTGTAGACTTCTTATGACCCGAACCTCACCTATGGATATTTTCAATGTGCACATGATGAGTAAGCAGCAACAGGTCGATGTTTGATGCCTCTTTGAAATCTATGATGGCGACCTCTGGTTTGGTGAAATTCTCTAAAACCCAATAAATATGGGTATTTTCGGAATGCTCATTACGAGTCGGTGCTAAAATCGATGTTTTAGCTATTTTGAAATTTTGAAATGAAAGTCGACTGACCCTTGGATTCCGAAAGAATGTTATGTGGTCAATCTTTAATTTACAACAGATTTAAAAGAAATATAATTCTTGGCAGTTTGTAATAAAAACCAAATGAAAATATCTAAATAGAAAAACTACAATAAACTCACATGAAAGTACGTGTAATTACGGTGCAACCGGTGCGTTTAATGGCCTCTAGTTTTTTTCTTGAGCATATTTTACGTACCTTATGGACGAAAAAACATCGATTTTTTTTTAATTTTTGCTAGCATCTTGAGCCATCTAATGGATCAATTAAAAAAGGGGGGCGGGCATAGTATACTTGGTAAGTCGATTGCTATGTACGCAGCCCACCTGGGTTTGATTCCAATCCCGCACATACGGTTAGAGATTTTTGTAACGAAATTTTTCTAATCCGAAAACAGAGGCGAATACCCTAAGGTTGAAACCTTTATAAACGTTATAAAAAAGAATTGAAGAAAAAATCAATTTATTTCTTTTTTTTGTATATTTGGGACCCATGATAGAATTCGAATTAATCTTGCTCTATCAGCTAGAGGCCATCAAACGCACAGGGAAAATAGATTCAAAATAATAACAAATGGTTAAGAGCTCATGTATAAGAACAAAGCAAACCTTTTGCATCTACTCGTCAACCCCATTCAAGAGATAAACTGAAAGTAGCCATCTTGAACATTTAAATGGCTTCAAACATCTACCTCTGGTACCTACTCGTCATGCCCATTTTAAAAATACTCATATTGATTGGGTTTTAAAGAATTACCTTAAACGACGTCAAACACAGAATCCTGGCATCTACTCTTCAAGACCATTCCGAAAATACATTGATTGGGGTGGAGAGAATTTCGCAAAAACGAAATTCGCCATCTCGAATTTCAAACTTCTCATCGAACCAATTCCAAAATCACACATATTGTTCGGGTGTTAATTGTGATACTCGTGCAGGAACAATTTTCCAAAAATCTTGGAAGTCTACGGCTTTTAATCGTATTTTCCATTAATGCGAGTATTTGTTACACGGATCTTCAAATTAACGTGGTTTTTAACGCAATACGTATCCCTCACGATGAAATGAAACTGTATGCACTTCTTATAATTCTCGTTTATTTTTAACTACTAACGAGCCCTGATATATAACACAATGTGTTTCTATAAATTCATTGTTTTAATCTTGTCCGGCTTCTCATCTTGCTCAGCTAAAAATTGCACCGCTGTTATAGCTGGACATGCAATCAAATTTACCCGTGCGCCGCTTTGTCTATTTGCAAAAGCAAAAAATGATTTCTTCTACCTAGTGTGCGAAATGTGAACAAACAATGAGTGACAATGCAAAGCAAGACCATCGATTCGTGAAGCGGAGCAATCGTTGAACGTGAACATGAAGCTCAACGTAGCCCAAGGTAATGTTGTGCAATTCCACCATCTACGTCATGAAATGCTGATCATGTTCAAACACATTAGTCAAGCATAACTATTTGTTTCGCAGAGGCACGTCGTCGAACGTAATGACACTTTATATAGTATCCCAACATACATAGATAATAACAGTATTGAAGTAAAGCTACGTGACCTAGCCCGTGTGCTAATCACGCCGCTATCAAACAACTCATGTTAACATACGGAGCAGTGAATAGCGTTAAGAAAGCTACTTGGAGAAATTTCTTCTCATGATTTCGCTACGGCGCCGCGGCGTTCGTATGGTGAGAATGCGTCCGACAAAACCTATGCCCTCCTACTTGACCATCCAATGCAAATCAGTCCAAGATATTGCATGCGCTTAGTGAATATCAGTCACGCACATAGGGCAGATTCCGATTGGGCTGAAGCTGTTACATTCCATCTGTTACGACCAAGTCGTCATATGATAAACCATAACCGGTTGTTAAACCAACGACTGAAGAAGACCTCTTTTCTTATTTCCTTGATCAGGAAAACAAATATCGGTATCTAACGCGTAGGACTAGTATATAATAAAACACAAAGAACTTTAGCCAATAGTAATCCGATTGTGGATAATTGAATCTAGAAAATCAAGATAATCAATCTACATCCATCGCCCAAGTGTAGAAGAAATCGACAAACGATGCAATAAAGGTCAATTATTAAATTTTCAAAGCTCACCTTAATCAGCTGGTTCTTATGCTCAGAGGTGCTGTGACTTTTGTGCTTCTGGAAGTGCTCCCGCTGTTTGCGGAAACCTTCATCGCTCTCGTCAAACCGATCTTCCTCGTCGAAAATCACACGCGATCCTTTCAACGAAGATTTGATCTTGCCTTTGGCTTCACTGCCGGGAGGCGATCTGCTGCTTGGTAGAGGATCCAGAAACGGATTTGTGTCCTCTGTTTCCAGTATCGGACTGAACGTTCGTTGCGCTCCGATTCTGGGTGTGCTGTTCAGGTCGTCAGCATTGGTGTCCAGTACGATGGTATCCAAACTGGTGCCGGTCGTCGAGGTGGAAAGGGATCCTTCCGCTGTATTGACCCGTTGATAGCCGTGCTGTAGGGGATCACGGGTTTCATCCTGAAAAAGAACAAAAACATGTTGAATTATAAATATTCCTTTCAAGTTAGATCCACGAGTACCAATCCCAAGAACCTCCTTCAAGGTTAGCAATAGTGTAACTAATCTCCCTAAGCATAATAAACTAACATCTATGGACGCGTCCATTGTAATCATAGTTGTTCCAACAGTATATGTTGAATTTTTGATAAAACTGTCAATATTGTGCAGTCGTCACTTATCAGCTGTCTGTTTGATGTGCATGAACGCAGCCCCAGTTACAATTTAATCGCATAAATAAACATCGCGTGGAACAATCGAACGGGCCATGAACTCTTATCTGAATTTTCGAGAATCGACTTGAACGAGATCCTTGCAAAACATTTGCATCTCGTTAGCGAAACGATTGTGCGAATTGGACAGTTAACGATCAGCCATTGGTCGAATGCTCATCCGTTACGTCAACAGATTACAACAGCAGCACTTAGCAGAATATTAAATACTCCCGGTTCTTATCAATCTGCCGTTGGCCGTGTGTACACAAATTCTTCAGGTTCCCGGGAATATGTAGTAGCATCACAACACAGTGCCGTTGATTATTTAAAACAAAGCAAGATCAGAGTCGAGAGTCACTTTGTTTATATGCGGCTTTTGTACAACGGAGCATTACAACAAAATTAAACCTACTATCGCGGTCGTGCGTCAACTTGAAGGCCTTAGTTACACGTGAATTGGGGATGGGTTTTGGTGGAGTTTCGACACCTCACGGAATATAGTCCAAGAACAAAGGGTTGTAACCTTTAGTCAAGATTGTTACTGCAATATACATTAACCTTCGAAAGGAGCTCATTGGTAAAAAGGGGGAAAAGAAGGTTTAAATTTCACGGGATTCCAGAGGAGGCGCTTTTGAACAACACGATTCAAGCTTGCCCTTCGCAAGGGTTAGATTTTTCAAACGAACTATTGTTAAACCGCTTCGTAAAGATTGTCAAGTGGATGGAACCTGCGATTGCGGAAAAACGCGGTGTAAATCTAATTTTTCAATAAAGACAGTCTTTGTCTGCTTTCTGAATTGATCCTTTACATTGCAATCGACACTTCTCTAGCTACCATCCAGCGAGTCGAGCTCACAAGTTGCAGAAACTCAAAGCACTTTGCCTCGTGCTATCTGAATGTAAGCCGGCTGTGTATTCAGACAGATTGGCGTCGAACGTGACTGAGTTAAGCGTTGAGCAGTTCTGAAATATTTCATAATCTTCACGCTGCTTTACGTCTGTATGGAAAAAAAAACTAATTACCCTTATCACTCTTTGTAGTTTTTTTAACGTAACCATCACGTATCGTTAAAAGTGAACTGGCTATATGTCTATATCCCTATATTGTTGGAATACATCAATTCAGTTTTGCCTGCTGTACATTTGATAGAGGTTAATTTCATTTGCAGATTTGTGTCACTGATTTAAGAAATTCGTTCTTTTTACCAATAAAATTGATATCGATTTTTTTTATGATTTTTGAAACCCAATTACAGTTTTCAAGAACATAACAATTCTATATCAGACAAATTCGATTGCTATTTTATTGGTAGGATCGATGTGTTATATTGTGTTCTCTCAAAGCATTTGTGTTACTATGTTTTAATTACCGCAAGGTTCTATTGTATCGATTTTGTTGGTTATTTGCGGCAAATTTAAGACTAAGAGAAACGAAAGCATTGGTTGACTATATTGCAGACATCTTCAAGCAATATTACATGTATCACTTTGATTAAACTTAGTACATCAATCATCAGCAATACTACTTTATTCGTACATTTCCATTTAATGTTTCAACTAGGAAAATAGCCGTTCATATTCTATTGAACATAAGTAAAGCTATTTATATTGACCTGTAACAGAGAGTTGCTTTAAGATGTTGGAATACTAATGTTATTTTTTCCTGGTTTAAATTTTTTTGCCTTGCTCGCCTTTCATTTCACTTAGTTTTCCCGTTATATGCACGGTCTATCATCACTGTTAGTATTATACATACCATTTTAAAGGATCTGCTCTTTGCGTCAAGAAAAGCTTCCGAAATATGCCTATTTTTTCGAACTCTACAATGATGTAACCCCTAGACTCAACGTGGTAAAACTTAAGAATTTATAAACACGGTCTCAAATACCAACATACAAACGCCTGTGCATTTCAATTTGTGTCTATACAAATCTCCTGAAATCATAAGAAAACACTCGAGATTACTGGAAAACTCTGTTAACATAAATTTAAATCAGATTCAACTTCTGATCCAAATTTTGCAAATTTTGGAACCAGCAAAAAGCCAGATACAAATATTTAGATCTGAAACTGGTATAAAATATAATTTAGACCTGCTCGGTGGCCCTGAGATCTGAATTTGCTCTAAATATTTAGATTTATACTGAATCGAATACACAACGTAGATCCTAGCCACCAGACGAAACATTGTTTCTCTGATGATCCGTCCGTCAATCCATCGACGAACTGGTGCCAATAATCGCGTTTTTCAGCTTTCATCAAGTTTTTCATTTGCATTTGTGGCGTCGCTAGGGAAAAATTCAGGCGATCCGACGTTCAAAAGTGCTTTTCGCGTACAATTCTAAACAATCTCTGCCCACCACGAAGTAGGAGACTGTTCACGGTTGTTTGCGTTGGGTATTCGTTTCGTCTGACCTTTAATCGTAGTGCAAATGCATTGTGTAAAACCTGGGGGAAATTCCTCCTAGTTTCTATGATTACCGAGACCAGGAACCACTTACTTTGGTTTTATAACTGCACCCTTCAAGGGACACACTCCAACCTTTACGAGGAAGCATAAGAGAGAAGACTGATTTTCCTCTTTCGGAAATTTATAGGCACATTAGAAGATATTCCCACAATGGGACGGTCAGACTCTTGCTCTTTAGTGTACAAGGAAACGTAGAAATTAGACGTTGTCGGTGACGTAGTACTCTTGCATTTCTTATCGGAGCGTTCCTTAAAAAAATGTTTCATTTTGTCCCCACATAATTTATATGCGGGATATGCCGACAGATCATGCGGAGTCTCTGCACAGCAACCTTTCATGATTCTCCCCACATTTTCCACAGCGTGCTTTGTTTCCACAATAAATCGCTGTAGGTCCAACTGCTTGCAACGACGACAGTTCATGCCTAGCGGCACAAAAAGGCGAACAGGCAGACTAGCCCCGTCCAAAAGATCAAAGTTTGGAAGAGCAGATTTGGCGAAAGGTTGCTGATGGAAAAAGGTGTTTACATATACTCCTTGATTTTTCCTTAACGCAATTGCTTGCGAACCAGAATTTTCACTGATCGAAGCAAACCGTTCTTAGAGGAGCGAACCCCATACTTCGCAATTAAGGCCCCTGTCAGAGATTACACCATCAATCTCTACTTCCCGGGCGGGTACGTAGACAATATACTTCTTCGTACACGGCTAAGTAGTATTTAGTTAAATCTCGCGTATATCAATGATCTTAAATGGCATATCTTTGCTCTCATTCAAGTTTGTTATGAATATATACCAAATTCGTTACTGATACTTTTTGCATGTATCATGCAACTAGCAGTTGGAAATCGGATTCTGAGATGATTATGACTTTCATTGGTTTAGTTTTCGATAAAAATACGCTGAAAAAAATTCAGTTTGGACAAGGAAATGTTTTTTTCAAATAACTTTATTTCCTCCTCCAAGTTTTGACGGTAGGTAGAAAACATAATTACCTATCGTGTAACAAAATTTCATCCAAATCAAAGATGGGGTTTTTGTAAATTTTTAAAATTGATTTTTTCAGTGTAGAAGTCGATGAAGAATTGTTTCAATATTTTTATTCAAAAATTTAACAAACTTTGTGAAAATTGCTCCTACAACTTTTTTTTGTAGGATTTGTCATTTTTAGACTATAGCCCTTTGAAAAAATTAGTTTAAAAAAGTGTAACTCTTTTCAAAAGACAGCCTAGATCATTTTTGGAAAAACAAAGCATGCAACGTGGCTTTTTGTGACAAAGAAAGTTTCATTAAAATATGAGACTGTGCTGCCTACTCTGAATACGATTTAGCGCGAAATTCGTCTTTGTCAAAACAACAGTTAGGGTGGTTCTAATTTTACCAAGATCAAAAAGTTTATTTTAATTATTCTAGCTAGAGCCAAACGACCATCAGCGCTTTACAATACTTTTTTATAATGTCAAATAGTGGGTAGGGTAATTCTATATTTTTTTTTAAATCAGAGAACTAACTTTTTAATGGTTCAAGATAGATTTTCGCAGTCTTCCAGAAAATTGCAGAAAATAAAATTTTAAAAAACTTTACCGAAGACACTGCAACTCTGTGTCGTGTACTTTTCAATATATAAGAAATTTTCCAAAAAAAATTAGGGTTTCTAAAAAAAATGGTTTTCTTTATATAACTTTTGCAGTTTTGATTTTTCTTTATTTGTATGTATTTACACCAACAGGCTTCTAGGCCCCAATGGTGGTTTCTTATACACTAGTTACATCAATTAATTTATTTACATTCAACAGAGCTTCACAGTTTAAATAAAACAGAAATTTTCAATCTTTACATGGCATGACAAACGAATGAAAAATAGACATTACAATATCGACAGACCTATTTAACAATATTCACATTCTAAACAAACATACTAAATTCAGCTACATTGTGAGTTCTAACGTCCAGGTCTCCATGTTGTATTATACTTCTTTGTAAATTCACGATATCGGATGTTATGTGGCCAAGTAGTTGGTTGCAGTGCAAGAGGTTTCCATTTACTATTAAGGCATACTCTGAACGAAGCATATTCAATAGTGTCGCATGATTTCGAAGCAGGCACAAGTTTCCTCACCTCCATTGCGTCGCTCGTACTAAGTCTAAGGCATTTCGATACTAAAGTGCTAACTTCTGCTTCGCTTACATGTGGTTCAATATTAGACAGGTATAGAGAGAACTCGACATCTGTCTCCAAACTCCGCGGCATAATAGTTGGAATAATTAGACTAGTATCGCTCGATGTGTTTTGACTTTTAACAGAAGAAACTGGAGTTGAGTGACGATCGCAGACTTTCGCCAGAGGATTTAGTTGAGATATGCTATTCTGAATTTCATCGATTTTGGTTTTCATGTACAATATTTCCTTCTCCATGCATGACGATGGTGATTCCGACTCCGTTGGACCCAAAAGTGAAGCAATTAGAGTTTTGTGGAAAGCATCCAAGCACGAATCGCAAAGCCATATCACATTTTTTGTAAGTGCATTGATATTGGTTTCGTTTAATCCTACGCATTTGGCGTGAAACCGTCCACTGCAGCTTCCTTCGCACATAGTGAATAGATCAATTTTGCAGTCGATCACCGTATCACATTTTTTGCACATCATCCTTCACTGCTCAGAGTAATAACAATTAGACGCTGTATCCAATGAACAATGGCACCTCGGCACTTGAAATTTATCGAAATAATTCGTAAACAAGTCGCAAAACCACTGTTCAATTTGCACTTTGGTATAACACAGCTTTAGATTTAGGCGGCAACTATATCTCATCACTTTATTTCCACGGAATCAGTGCACTTCTTGTATATAATTCAACGAAAACGAAGAGCAGAAAATACACAGCTGTCGCGATAGGCCGGTCTAGCAGCAAAAAAAAAATGATGATCACTTTAGACATCATGCAATTCCCATAGGGAAAATTGGATTAAACCATTTTGCGCATTAAGGGCACAAGTCCTAACTTAAATTAAGTTTGAGGTTTTTGTGTTTCGAATACATCTCATCAGTAACTAGCACCATCTGGGCGTCTAGTTAGCCGATGTATCTAAATTAGTACCCAAATTGGCACTAGTTAGACACAAAAATATCCAAACAGTTCACACGACATATGTGAACGCCTAAAGCAACTGGTTTGTCGCGAGTGATGTCCTGGGAAGCAACTATAGAAGCTCTGGTTTGCTGACGAGAAAGCGAAAACGAACTCTTGTCTTATGGCTGAAGAACCAAACGCCTGGAATTATGCAATTCCCAAAGGGAAAATTGGATTAAACCATTTTGCGCATTAAGAGCACAAGTCCTAACGTAAATTAAATTTATGGTTTTTGTGTTTCGAATTCATCTCGTCAGTAACTAGCACCATCTGGGTGTCTAGTTAGACGATGTATCTAAACTATTACCCAAATGGTGCTAGTTACTGACGAGATTAATTCGAAACACAAACACCACAAACTCACTTTAGACATGCTTTCAGATATTTTGAAGGAGAACAATTTGTCTCAATATACCGAACCTCTAGCTTCTCTCGTTAGAAAGTTATATATACTTTTTACTAAAAATTAACTATTGTTTGAGTAAATTTGCCATTTTTTTGGTGATCCATACTGCAAAACATGCTATTTCAGATGACAGTAATGGTATTTAATGTTAAGTGCCCTAATCGATGGTAATGCTATTTGAAAAAGTTATATTTTTTATATGCATAAAAACTCTCATAACATTGAAACGAAAAAAGTTTAGTAGTTGGTGTTTTTAACCAAATTATGCGCTCTAAAATAATATACAAGTTGTCCAAAGGGTATTTAAGTGTAAAATAAAAACTACAAAAGTTATTGAAATAAAACCGTTTTTTAAAGGAACACCCTAAAGCTTACATTTGGATTTCTCGTGCAATAGAAAGTATAAAAAACTAGAGCTTGCATGTCTTCAGCAAATTTGTCTAAAATGTATTACTCTTCAACTTCATCGAAGGCAGTCAAGTTCTATCTTGAACCGTTGAAAAGTTCCATTTTAATTAAATCTTGCTAAAATTAGAACCACCACAGCTTCTGTTTAAACAAAAAGAAGGGCCTTGCAAAGTACAACAACTTTGCAAAACATATTGTAAGGCTAAGTCATTGAATTTTAGCAAAAAGTTTTGATTCCTGCTAAATTCATATTCTGGACCACTGTGCAGTGTTCATATCTGAACACTGAAGAAGACTTTAGTACGTCGTAGCCGAAATGCTAGTATTTGTTGTATGATGGTGAAAAGCAAGTTTTTCATTATTATTATTATTATTATATTGGAATTACACGGAAGACATCTGTCTTAAGAGAATTAATTGAGTCTTGTTTGCTCCGACTAACTGGCATGTATTATAAATAGGGTTACTTGACCCTAATTTTTCTTAGTACCTCTATTCATCCAACCCATTTGAACACATTAGTTAGAATAGTGTCTGCTATCTCTATTAAACGCATTAGCTTATATGGTAGAATGAATATGGGAGCGTTGTACTCGACTTTTCGCTTCGCTCAAATGCGAGTATTTTCTCTTTTCCAAGTAAGATTTTTAATTGTACTGGTTTTTAGGAGCGAAGCAAAGATGATTATACCCTTTCAAGCATACTCCAATCACTGAAAGTCGAGTTATTAACGAAATAGTGTGACATCCTTACTAATGAGATGAATAAGGGCTCGTCTACCCTACTATGAGTATGCGCTAAATACCGAAATTTAATTATAAATTTAAGCAAATACAAACATCACCTGACCATTTCCATCAGGTAACCTTGATTTCCGCGACACATTGCACACCAATAACCCAAATAAGCCCCATCATAACGTACGCGATTGCCGAAGCATCTACTCTACATAAACCGGCAACCGAAATCAAGATGATTCCAAAAATTGACGTCATCATTGTAACACATGAATCGAGCAGTACATATCAAAGCATACATTCATCAGGTACATTCACCTACCGCCGAACGGCGCTAGTGTTACAGTAGATCAGTTGAATTCACTCTCACTTCTGCTCCCACTATACACCAACATGCATCAGCATAAATTATCTCAGTTCATCCGAATGCAAAGCATATCATGCAGCTCACACATACAACTATCGTACCCTCCATCGTCATTCAATGCTATGGAATATAGGTTAAGACATGAGGGGGGAAATATAGAAAATCCGCGATGCCCATACGCGAAAGCTATGAATAAACCGCTACCACGGTATATATTATATTGACATCAGCCGTCATCATCATCGAATGAACATTCTCCAGCACGTGGTCTCTCTCACGTTTTACAGTGCTACTACCGTCGCCGACTATACGGCAGAGTAGTCAACGAGCTCAGATATGTATCAACGCCACGCGACCGACGTCGCCATAGAATATCGAACGGCGTGGTAGCATAAATCATCCATCAACCATTATCATATCAGTGTGTATGTTGGAGCAGTTGCATGTTCTTGGCAGCCGCCAATCTGTCGCCGACAATAATAATGCTGATTTGTTGTGGCATGGATCGAGTTAACAGGCGGCATGACATTGATGCTACATTCATGAATTGAATCAAATCAGCTGTAGACGGTTCTAAAAGTGCAGTCAAAATAATGCCCTTTTCGACTGAGACAAACTGAACGTGTCTAGCAGTCTTGAACGGGGGCCAAATTGAATGTTATTGGATGAGCTGTTGGCACGAGATATCCGCTTTCCTTGTTTTCAAAAATCGACTGAGCGGAAAGGCGAAACGACATGCGTTATAAGTGGCTAAATTTTTAGATCACGAATTGTGGATGGGTGGAACGGCAAGAGAGTGGGAGATCAGTTCGGTCCAATATTATGTAATGAAAACAACTGCAAAGCGAGGTAAACCAACAATCCCAGGATTGACAATAAAGATTTAGAAATGATGGACTTGGTCGCATTCTCCGATATAATATATGCCAGTATATGATATGATTAAAAGCGTATTGCTATATTTAGAGCGGCTTTAAAATTCGGGTTTCTGCATATTTTTCATATAAATGATGCAGTACACTGTACACGGAGAAAAATCTGTTGATACATTCATGAACAAAATATCACGATTTCGTGAACTGAACGATTCACGAAAGTCGTGACAAAAAAAAAAAAATTATGAACAATAAACCTCGTATTCATGAAACTATTTGTGTTTTCAAAAAAACTAGTTCGTTCCGAATATATACATGGCGTTACATTCGAATGTTTGGTTGGGTTACTGTTGTTGTTCCCTGGACATGTTTAATTTTTGTTAAGATTATTGTTCATAATTTCAGTCAAATGATGTTCACGATTTCAAGAGCTTATTCGCGTTTTTCTGATTTCTCATCACGTTACCTTACTATTTTATTCAGTTAGTTTACTACCTGATTTTTCTGTTAGACTGGCGGGATTTATGATCATGATTTCAGGATCTTAGGCGCGAATTTCGTAATTTCTATTCACGTTATCGTCATATTTTAGTCATGAGTAGGGTGATTAATGTTCATGATTTCACACAGTTCGAATAAAGCCAATAAATTTGCATGTACTTAGGGGTAACAAATGTTATCTTAACTTTAGACGTGATTAGAAAATTTACACGATTTTCTTTTAAATAAAACATTTTTACATGCATTATTAAATGACATATAATTGAAAAAAAATCGTTGAGTAGTGGAAGTTTCTATGTCGCTTGGATAAGATTTAATCTCCTGCAGTAATATTGACTGAGATATGCTGTAGCTTTGTGCTATGAGTGATGTGATTTTTATTAATGTTAATTTGAATGGAAAATTGTATTAGATTAAGTTTTACGTCAATATTTATTAAACTAATTTACAAATTACGTTATAATTAATATTCATGAATTTTTACTGCGTCGTCACGATTTTTGTCACGAGTTGGGTAATGCATGTTCATGATTTCAGGATCATACCCATGATTTTCGTAATTTCTTCTCACGTTATCGTGATATTTTATTCTAGAGCTTTCTTTTGAATTTGACACGTGGAGTAATGTGAACCATGTTCATGATTTCAGCAGTTTTTTTTGTGAAATATGTCATGAGCACAACTTGTGATGCTCAACGCAGTTTTTGTTTTCTGTCCAGACATCACACTGAACCGTATCACATGAATAACAATGTTCGAGGTCCTAATAGTTTTCTCATATCTACTGCTCGTACCTATTACATGTCATTAGCAGCTAAACATTTCATGAAAAAGTGCATAAAACAAAAATGATTCCACGAACAATACTCCAAATTTTGTAAAAAAGTTCACGTGAAAATTTCATTGCCATAAAATTTAAAATAATTAGAAATATATTCTAAATATTACAAGTACACAAAATATATCGTAAATCATGTGCTAGGAATCATCAACTAGTTCACGAGTCCATAAATAAAATTTTATGACTATTTTACGATCACTAATGGTAAGTCGTGACTATTATACTAGTTATCATGAACCAGTTCACGAATATGTGAAAAATATTTCATGATTATGCGCACTATTTCACGAGCACATATATCGTGATTAATATGTTAGGAATTTCGAACCAGTTCACGAATACGTGAAATTTTTTTCAATGATTTTGTGAGCTATTTCACGAGCATAAATAGTAAGTCGTGGCTATTATACTAGGATTGATGAACCAGTTCACGTATACATGACTAATATTTTATAATTTGATTATTTATTTCACGGGCAAGCATAGTCGTGATTATTGTACTAGGAATCATGAACTATTTCACGAATTTATGAATGTTTTATTATTTTGTGAACTATTTTACGAGCACGGATATCGGCTCATGACTACTATATTTGAAATCATGAATTAGTTCACGAAAATTGAATGGATGAATAAAATTCCGTGTTTCGTGAAATAGTTCATGAGAAAATATCCAGAATGTTTAGATTTTGTGAACTAATGTTCCTAAATATATGAACAACATTATGAGTAAGCCTTTGGTTTTATGAATAATGTTCATAAAGTTGTGAACTAGTTCACGTACAGAATTGGTAGTCATGGCACTTATTCACGATTTAGGAAACAATTTTTATCCGTGTAAAAATTATTAGCTGAATATATTGTGGTTTAGTAGTTAGAAAGCTTCAAACATAACCGTACACGATCGCTTTTATTACTCTGTAAATCTTAAAATGCGTTTTCCCAAAAATCGTGTTTTCAAGGTTAGGTTTCATGAAAATTCTTTGAACCAATAAAATCGTTTCTTGTTTTTCATTTTTATCTTCAGCTAACATATAGCTACGGATAACAATTTTTTACAGTCCCTATTAACTCAAAAACCATTATTATCCTCCTAACAGTATGACGAGACGTTTCTTGCAAAACATTATTGTGACTCTTTTGGAAAAGTGTTTGTAGGGGAATTATGGTTAAAACCAACACCTTAAGCTAAACGCTTTTTCTGGGTTATCACAAAACCAATAAAATTATAATTTATACGTAAAATTCTTCTTCAGCCATAATCGAACCACTAGGTGAATTAAAACAGGTTTTTACCTTTCTCATATAGAAAGGATATGCAATCACTCTAAAAATAGTCAACCTAATCCCGGTCCGGAGGGCCGTGTGTCATATCTCATTCGACTCAGTTCGTCGAGATCGGCAAATATCTGTATGTGTGTATGTATTTTTTAAACTCACTAACTTTTCTCAGTTGGCTGAACCAAATCGCACAGACTTAGTACAATGCTTCCATAAGCTGCTATTGAATTTTTAGTTGATCTGACTTCTTGTTCCAGAGTTATGGGTTTAAGAGAGCGACCACACAGAATTTTTTTACTTTCTCATATAGAAAGGATATGCAATCACTCTAAAAATCGTTAACCTAAATATTATTTTTTTATTGGCACAAGGTTTCTGGATTTCAACAGGGGAGGGTTACACCCCCCTCTCCCTCGCTGGTCACCACCAATTTAAATTCCCCTTAGATCACCCCTCATTGCACCCCCCTCAGACCACCATCCCGTCCATCTCTCATACCCCTCCTTCTCTCAACCCCACCATCTTTATACCACCGCCATAACACAAGGCATCCCGAATTAAGCTGGGGAATGGTTCGTTCGTAGGTTTTTCATCCTCCTCACACATCTACCCTCGTATGACAAAATTAGTTAGCAGGAAGACAACATTGAACTAATGCTGATTAGGCTAATAAAGTAGGAAATTTTTTTTTGTTCCAAGTGTTTCACCGTCGACACGCAGCTCATCAGGTTCGTGGCTGGCGAACCATTGTGTGTAGGTGTAAAGTGTACTAAGAATGTATTATAGTTCAGAGAAATGAGAAAAGCACAATTGCATCACTAGGTGGATTAAAACAGGTTTTCGAATTTGTGGCCACTGTGCAACATTGCCAGTTTATTTAATGGGATTGGAGGGTTCGTTGGCGATATCTTCATGTAAGCTGTCAATCCGAAGAACATTGAAGTTCAATGTTTGTTTATTAAGGAGGGGGGGGGGGTAAGGGTTTCAGCGTCAAAAAAACATTTATTTGGCGAATTTTTTTAGAACTTTGCGTGAAGCGAATTGATCAAAACTTTTGTACATTATAGTATAATGTACAATTGCATAATAACATTATGTAATTGATTTTTGTCGGAAATTGCTTATACTTTCAAATTCAAATCAAATTTCAAATTTTTCTATGTGTGCTAGTCTTTGCTAAATAAGGGAGAACGCTTCAAAATCATTTTCAGAATATTGTTCTGAATCCTTTGAAGCGTTTTCTTCCTAGTAGCGCAACAACTTGACCGAATTGGCACTGCATATAGCATTGCCGGTCTAAATATTTGTTTATAAATTAATAGTTTGTTCTTTAGGCAGAGCCTAGAATTCCTGTTTAAACGCACCGAAGGTGATTTTATATGAATGTAAGCGTGTGAACTGCGAAAATGCGCAACTTTGCAAACGGTAATACACCTCTCAGTCTATGCTTATTTTACTACCAAATCGGGCTAAAAGTGTGATGCCGGTTCTGATCCCTTGGGGAAAGCTCCGCAATACGGAAAGCCCCCTTCACAAACGCGTGTCGTGTCAACACACAGAATTTTTCCAATTTGGTGAATAGACTTCAGTAGATGTAACCTCAAATCGTCTTATGACCTATTTTCAATAAAAAATAGTAGAATATTAGCAACAAGTTCGGCATCATTCTATTCTCAGCCACCAAAGGCATCAGTCATAATACCAGTGTGCTCCCTACCCGATCAGAAACACATAACAAAAAGATTTGAAACTAAATCTGGCTTTGTTACTTGTTATAATTTCCTGTTATTTTAAATACTAACGAGACCTAAATTATAACACAATATGTTACGAAAAATTCATTCTGTTAGAATCTTATTATTTCATTCTGATCGGGTGCTGCTACCCAAGCCACCACAAACAGTTGCTTTTTTCTTGTGTGCATTGTCAGAAGAACAAAGGGAACCGTTACTATTATTCTTGTGATATATCAAGATGACTGAGTCTCATTAACAAAATGTTATTTTTCGGCCTAACACGGTGACCATTGACTTCCGGTCCTTCCACATAAGACCGAGTATTGGTGATGTGGAACATTTGCTGAAGGTGAAAATGCAGCTTCGGTTTTCGGAAGTCAGCTTCATCCAGTCAGACACGCGGTGCTGGTAACGTTCAATAAATTCGCCCAGGCGAAAAAAATCATTTCGCAAAAAAACTTGAAACATGTGCTTGATTGTGACACCGTTAAAATCAAGATCCCAATATATATGGATAACGGAAACGTGGAAGTCAAATTAGATGATTTGGCACCACGTACTTGCAAAGTGGCCATTAAAAGATTCATGTCCTATTTCGGAGAACTAGAATCCATTACGGAGGACACGTGGAGGAACTACTTTCCAGGTATTTCAAATGGTGTTTTTGTGGTGAGAATGCGTGTAGACCAACCCATTCCCTCCTACCTTACCCTACAGTATAAAACAGAAGCGGGTGATACCATTATAAAAAAAGCTCACCTACAGAAGTAAATGCCAACACATAGGCTCCAATATCTCTTCCTGGACCACAAACGGTTGCTAAATTGTTGGCTGCTGTTCAGGCAATAATGACAACTGCAAAATCTGCGTCAAGCACTTCAAATTCAACAACCAATGAAGAAGCTACCTCCAAAGATACAGAGTTCACAGTTGTGACTCGCAAGGGCAAGAAGCCAGGAAAAACATCTGATCACGAGTATCAAGGCAGTAATCAGGATGATGATACGGACGACAACGAGAGAAATATGGATGACCCCGAAGATGCAGTTAGAGAGAAAACTAACATTTTGCCGACTCGAAAAAAGATCTCCGCTCGCACTAGCAAGTTGCGCGCACGGGATATTACAGGCTCTAAATAAATGAAAATGTATTTTTTATTTTTGCATCTTGTAAATATATAAAAGACCCACGGCTCCTCTGAGCCAACGCATTGAGCCGAGTCAACTAAACGAATTGTAAAAAAACAAGTTTGGCATAACCGTTCAAATTAAGTGACCGTTTAGTAGAAAATGTAAAGCAATTTCTCAAATCGAATAAATGTTGTATTTATAGCTCACAGATACTAACAACTACTATGGCTAAATATACATTCCTTTCCGGTTTCTAATTACTGTCAATAGTAGATAACAGTTTGATAAGCGGATCGATCATCGATTACTCAGTAACCTGTGTTTATAAAAGGAAGCATATGTGCACATATAGGAATTACAAATGTTTACGTGTATTGATGCACCAACTCGAAAAACCTAGAGATAAAATAAAAAAGACCCCAAACATTATTATTGTATGACAAGTGTGCATTTAGCCCTGAGATAAATACAAAGTTATATGGAAAATCTGGATTTTAGGATGTTACGCCATAGTACATAGTTGAGAACATTTTCTATAACATTGCAGAAGACGCAAACTACCAGTAAAAAGTTAAATTTTAACTTTCCCTTCACACCCGCATATTGCAACTTGGTCGTCTTATTTTGTCATAATTATAATCGTCATTCAGATTTTGTTTCTGGTTTCAATCATAAAATTTTGATAAATAGATTAAAAAAAGTTCTCAAAATAGTGACTAAACTGGACTGATCTTATCTTTTAATTACTATATGTGTTTTAATCCCCATGTGCACAATATTCATATTTTTAATTTTTTAGCTATTTCCACAAGCACAGAAAATCTCCGACGGAAAATATTGATGCGTAAAACTACCCTCTCTATGTTTGTAAACACCCACTGCCCTCGTCCTCAATATCAGATAGTATTCGCAATACTCGAACTCTCTGCACACCTAGCGCGAATAAAAATAACTCAAAAATTCACCAATCTTGCAAACTACTGGGAAAAAATACTGCCGAATTTTTTATTAGACCGACTCATGGTGGGACAAATTCTGAGAAAAGACGGAACAAAAATTTATATTTTAAAATGCATTGTATAATATTTGCTTTCTAAAACTGAATAAAGTGTCATGAACAATATACATCATACACAAATTAACTCACATGAAAAGCAGTAAAACCTTCAGCTACTGTATTGAATCATTCTTTAAAATATCAGTATACCGGAAAACGTGTACAATTTGCGAGCAAATCCATTCATCTCTCGTTTAAATACTGTGTCAACTTAGTGGTTTTTTATTCGAGCTACTTTATATCGAGAACTAACTATAGCTATCCAACACTGAAATCTTGTTCAGGTTCATAACAAAACATACATAACCTATTTATTATTCTATTTTTAGCTCGGTAAAGCTCTTCATTCTGATATTCATTCTGATATTCTGATATCATATTTAAAAAATGATAAAGATATTTTATATCATATGAAAAGTTTGAGTAGACATTATAAGATTCTAAAAAGATTGTTTTCACATATAAAAACACCTTCGAATATAAAAAAGCTTAAGAAAAATTAAGGTGAATCTTCAAAAGAAAAACTTAAGAATCGTTCATGAAACTTTTCTCATGCCAGGTAAGCACGAAAACACAAGTTTAACCATTTTTTGTCTAGATTTATTCCACTGTGCAACATGATGCGAAAAGTTGCTAATTTTAGCGTCTCGTCCCTCAAACCGACTGAAAAAAATGGCTGGCCAAAATTGTTCAGGGGAACCAACGTGCCGTGTCCATGACGTACCGCCGGTAGTGTTCACCCACCAAAAACAGAACCTGCTAGCAGCGTGTCGTTAACTTTGACGTCAGTTTGGCTGTAGTATGTACATAATATAACGAGACAGAGTTTTCTTTCTTTCCTCCCTCGAATGAGGACAGCGGGAAAAAAGTGTTGACCTTTATGAATGTCAAACACTTGCCTCGTCATCGCGGAGCCAGGATCCACCCTGTTATGCGTCATGGAACAACACCGCGTGACAAGTCGGAATGGCAACGAACAGGTTAGACTCCAATCGATTTCATAGAATTGAAATCATTTGTTCAACCAGTTTATTTTAGGAAAACTTTTTAACACTAAGAATCGAATTAGATATGTACTCATGTCATGTGATGGACAGTCGCCACCGTTTATTGCGAGGAATTTGTCAGTGCTGTCACGTTCTATCGTGGTTTATGAACTTTGATCTGACATTGGTACGTGGCTGGCGGACTAACGTGATTCGGATCTGTGGTTCGCGCGGATTGGTACTCTTGAAAATATCACGATCTGCGACAAATACTTACCCCTTCGTTGGTCATTGTTCGTTTAATTTTGTCCACAATGCGGCCCACTGGGCCGCCTTGTCGGTTGGTGCTCATGGTAGTATGGACAAAACTGCACTTGTTTTCCCGAGTGCGTTATTCAATGTCAGGTTTTGATTTTTTTCCGTTTCTCACGTGCCTGCACACACTACTGTACACTTGCTGTACTATTTACTGTTGCACTTTTTTGTCACTGGTGGCCACTGTTTATTCGTTGCACTCACTATTACTTTTTCTAGACACTTGCACCAATTAAAATTTTATAGTTGTTGCGCTCTTTCGTTTAAAAAGTATTGCTCCAGATACACTTTTAAGGCATGAATGTGGTTTTGTACTGCTTTTCTTTCACTAGTTACTAAGGTACCTGGTATAAGGTCACGATTATTCGAATTATTAGCACTTTCTCGTTTGTTGGGTTATTTACATAATCTTGGCGGTTCAATTATCGCTTGCAAGATTGCTTTAATTTCGTAGCTTTGCACAATTCCTATTTGTTTTCAAAATATTTGTTTTGGATATAAATAACGACAAAAAACTATTGCCTTTCGATAGCACTGATAAAGGTGTTCCTTTCGCGACAACGTATCGCGTATATTCTCGCGGGTACTACACGTACGCGTTTCAATTCATAAAAGATCTGCTCTCGCTGTAACGAAGTGGCTTAAATAGTGTTGCGCTTCGGCATTCACTCGTTGGCTGAGTGTTTTATATCCGAACACGGGCGCGGAAAAAACAGAAAATAAACAAAAACAGAGACAACCGTATGGCTAACAAACACATGCGCAATACTCATACAGGACAGGCCACCACCGCCCGCCGTTATCGCGAATCACCGCTTTCGACGTTGGGGATGCCGAGGGAGCTGTAAATATTCGCAAATTCATCCATTCAAAGTTCAACAGCGGTTTCGGTTGTTTAGTCCGCTTTCCATCGATGATATAATCTGGGGAAACATGCTCTTTTTGCTTTAATCCGCGACGCAAACCTCATTCGGAGTAACCAGAGACACTTCTGGAACATTCCTAATCCTAGGTCTAAGAAGGAACCTCGGATTGGTAGCCGGTATTGGTAGTAAGTGCAGTGGAAATTTCCAGCGGATCATTTTCTTTTGCCTTTTGTACGTGTGTTGGCAACGTACACACAACAAAAGCGGAACCAAGAAACATCCAAACGACGGTAACGCCCGAGAGGAACGATGCACTGAGACCTCAGCTTGTTTAATCAGTAGGGTGATGCTCCTATTTAGACCCTATTATTTCGTTAGCCCACAATTGGTGCAATGCGTAAAAATTGACATCCATCTCTTCCCTTAGATCCAAACATAACCAGAAAATTCTGAAATAGGTTGTCAGAGACTGGCGAACTCATTGGTTCACCTAGCATTATTTGTGTTAGAACAATACATTGCACAGTTCACACCAAATAGACCTGCACAGTTTGAAAGTGTGATCAAAAGTGCAACTCCTTTGGCCTGACAGATCGTTGACATCGAAAAGTGTCAAAACAGACTACTTCTTACTTTTACTATCTGGTAGATTAGCATGGCTTCCAGTCTCGCGGTTTCTATGATATATTTGATCGAAAAAGTTAATTTTTTGTCGATTTCTGATTTTATTTAGCAATAGTGAAAAAACAAGTGATAACGAAGTGCATCAAAATCCAATAATAGGGGACACCGAGGAGATTTGAAACAGAAGAGAGTTGATACAGTGCTCATTACTAGTGAAACAGTGCCGTTAGGGATAAAACAATAATGCAGTTGTTTTACTTATATCGTGCCCACAAACCCTACAATAAACGCCAAATACGTTAAATGAGTGGTTGAGTATTTACGGTAAACACACTACAAAAAATGAGCAAAAGTAAGTTTCCGTCTTTTCTTCAAATTAGTATAAATAGGATATTACGTGATGTTCGATCATGAAAATATAACTATTATGTAGTCTAAGAGTTAACATTTATGAATTGTATGCGTTTCTTTCTATCTTTGCGATGTAGAAATTGTAAATTGTGTATCAAGCCTATCTTCTCGACCTAGGAGAGTTGAAACACCTTGTTTCAACTCTCCTCGATAATGAAGTTCTAGTCTTATGGTAATGTTATAATCACATTAACGTCCCTGAACAAATAATATTAATCTAGATTCTTCTTTCCTGAATTGACAACAGCGATCAACGTTCTCAATTTATTAGATCTAGGTCATTTATAACCACGGAATATGCATTTGTTCTATTACTTACTCCTATCAGCTTCTGAAGTTTGGAGCGAAGTGAGCATAATTCAAAATGAGCCAACTACTTCCTATACCAAATTACATGTTTACACAAACCCGTATCACTTGTAGTCATAAATAATATCACTGGTCATATCAACCATTTTAAAGAATGCAGAATGTTCTAGAGGAAGTAGGTGGACAATAATGCATAACTAAATATATGAAAAAATGGGTTTCAAATTTCTTGATGTTACAATTATAGTTAATTAGTGGTTAGGCAAAGTATCTTACTGTTATTACTGTTGCGATAAGTTCAGAAATTCCTGCATTTGTGATCAAAACCTAACATTATTTTCAAAACAAGTGTCAGTTTATACGTAGATATACACTGTGAAAAATAAAGATAAGGATACATGTCATTTTAAGGAATTATCTTAGTGTGAACGAATAAAAATGACACAATTGTAACATTTGATGGTTTTGAAAACGTTTTGATAATTTTTAAAATAATTGGTTACTTGTTTCAACTCACATTCATTGCTGTTTCAACTTACCTAGGTATGACGAGAGTTAAAAAAAGAGAACACTGTTACAAAAATCAATATATTGATGCTTTGTTCTGATTTCTACAAGTTATTCTGATGTAATTTGATAAAGCATAAACAGAAGTAAGAAATATATAAATAAACA
Organism: Topomyia yanbarensis; assembly: GCF_030247195.1. Lineage (NCBI taxonomy): Eukaryota > Metazoa > Arthropoda > Insecta > Diptera > Culicidae > Topomyia > Topomyia yanbarensis. Next base: position 268,336,910 of record NC_080672.1, on the reverse strand, counting down.
ATCATCGAATGTCAGTTTTTGTCGATTTATCTAACAGAAACAAAATATTGTTTCAACCCTCCTCGGTCTCCCCTACTTAGATTTGATTTGAAACTTTAAATTAAAAAACGCTCGAAAGAGCAACTGTTCATATATTCCATCACGCTACCCAGTGGTCAATAAATCCTAAAAACCTGGTCGAAATGGATTTGATTGACCTGCAAAAGTATATATCACGCACAAAATTCTACCGCACAATTGTCGAATTTTGACCAGAGTTTTAGTGAAATCCGCCACTGTGATGTCAAAACTGAAAAAAATATTGGAATTCCTTACATTCCCGCGGTTCCAACCGGGATATGAGCCACCTTATCCCGGTTTTGCTTGGATCTGAGGTTTGGTCGGATTCTGGCCCCATGTCAGTTCATTCATTTCTACAACAGTTGAGGTTGGAACCTGACTCAGTTTCGCTTCGAGCAGGAGCTGCATTAGTGAAGATTTGTGGGTCGTATGCTGATAGGGAAGAGAGCAAACAACGCGCGCGTGGTGCTGTTTTTTTTATTCATTTCGTTTATTTGATAGGCACAAATGCGTTAGTTTGGTGGTGCCAGATTCTTTTGTTTTAACATTTTGGATATCTTAAACTTAGGAGGTTACAATGTTGAAATATTTTTTTATAAAAAAGTAAACATTTTACAGCTATCTTAATACTAGAAATAGGATTCGATATACAATAGAGGGGGGACATTTTTTTCATGAAAAATTTTAAAACTAGGAATTCAGTTTGATATACAAGAGGGGGAGTAATAGTTTTTTACGAAATATTTTAGTTATCTTAAAACTGACAATATAGTTTGGTACACAAAAGGGGGAACAAGTCTTTATGAGAAATTTCACAACTATCTTAAAACTAGGGATACAATTCTAATTACAAAATGGAGGACAATAATTTAATAAAGAATGAAAATTACAGCTATCTTGAAACTAGGAATACAGAATACAAATTTGATTTTTTAAAGGAGACTTATGCTTGGTCAAGATATTCAAAGGGGGGCTTATTTCCAACATCGGTGTAGCAGCAGTTGTATCAAGGACAGGGAGAGAAGGTGTATATGGTGACAGGGAAAAAGAGCAAAACTTGCAACTTTCGGGCAAACAGGAGATCAGCGACACAAATTAGCGTCTCAGTCTAGTAGGTCGGGTTGGCGGGTGGTATTCTTCGGACCCGCGGGGAATCCTTCAAAAGTCATCGGACCTCGAGTCGTTCTCGCCTCAGTTTCCTTCTATGCAGGCGTAGTGGTAAGGGCGACAGCGGTTACATAGTGGCACTTTGGAGCTGATCGGTTCCAGAAGGCAGGAGGAAACTTCTAAAAACGAGAAATAAAAGAAAGGGGCCAAATTGGGATATTTATCGTTTTTATGAAAATATAAATAAGGGACATATAGGTAAGATCGCGATTTGCCAGCATATCCCGAACTGAGACATTGGGTGGTCTACCTCGGGCCCGAAGGGAATCCTTCAACTGACACCTGGCGTTCAAATACTCGGCGCACATGCAGACAACGTGCTCAAAGTCGTGATAGCTCTCGTCACAAGCGCACAGACTACTCTCCGCAAGCCCCATGCGCCGCAAATGCGCATCCAGCGTGGAGCGGTTGGACATAAGCCGGGACATTACACGAATAAAATCCCGACCCACATCCATCCCCCTGAACCAAGGCTTCGTTGATACCTTTAGGATAATAAAATGTAGCCATCGTCCAAGTTCACTATTGCTCCACGAGGTTTGCCAACTGTTGAGTGTCCTCTGACGACAAATATTAAAAAATTCGTTGAAACAGATTGGTCTTTCGTAGACGCCACCATCTAATGCGCCCTTTTTTCTAAACATTGCCCGGGATAGAGCAATGAGAGGGGACCCAAACAAATGTAATCTGATAAGATTTATCAGATAACGTACACAAGGACTCCCGCATCTTCCCCAGGAAATACGGGACTTGCTTTTTGGGCTTCATCGCACGAAGAGCCTCGATAGAGCTGAGGCTGTCCGAAATGATGAAGTAGGGGAATTATGGTTAAAACCGATACCTTAAGCTTAACAATTTTTCTAAGTTGCCACCAAACCAATAAAATTATAGTTTTTATGCAGAATTCTTCTTCAGAAAATTCTTAACAAGACTTAATTTTTTCAGCGCTTCAAAAAATTAATTTCATTAAAAATTATTGGTTGTAAAACTTGGAAAACAAAGTGACTTTTTGTAGGCACTGCGGGTAAAACCGACACCCTATAGGGGTAAGATCGACACCCCCTTTAATTTATTTTCTCTCCACTTTATTAAAATCTTTATGTTTATTAAACATGAGATATATGCGTGAATAATAAAGTGTGAGTATGTATGATGCTAATATGTGCTTTTTATTGCTTCATCATGTAGTGAGGGGAAGAAAGTTCGAAAGCGTAGTACTATAAATAAGAGTATTTTATGCTATAGGATTATTTATTGATGAGTATTTCCAAATAATCCTTGCGCACATCGTTGCAACCTCCAGTTTCATATTATTTCGTAAGAGAAGATTTGCAAGCGTTCTACGTTCTGCTAATTGGATTCATTCACTTATAAGTGACACACACACTTCTTAGTAAAACTATCTTTTTCAGATTTGATTTTTCGGACTCTGATCATCAACGATCTATTGGGGTATACATAAGATCACTGTCTCATTGTGATAAAGTTCGTCTATGACAAACCAAGAGAACACTAGAAATTCGGTTTGATGAGCTTTTTGCAGAAATAGCAACAGCTTCGATAGAATCAGATAAGCAAAAATTCCAATTTTCGATTTTTAAAGAGACTTACAAGAAATAAACACAATAAGAGTATTTCTGTGCATTTCTGTTGATACTATAGTGTTCTAATAGGCTAATTGAAGTGTCACAAAGATCCCCAGTATTTTGAAATGAATCGCAAATATACACAACCATCTTAACAGCGTGTCGGTTTTACCCTAACCATAGGGTGTCGGTTTTACCCCAACAGCGCACATTTTTTTATAAAAGCGATTAAAAATATTGAATTTCTCAAACTCGTCTTCAATGCACCTAGTTGATCATAGGACAGGCCGATAATAATAGGTAGTGAAAAATGTGGTGATTTGAAAAGCTTTTGTTCGGTTAAAACCTTAAAATCTACCAACGAAATTTAACATCCAGACGAGTATGAACGCTGCTGTCGTATGTTTTGTTTATTTTTATTACATTCGGCGTACTATAAATCCAATTTTTCTTCAAATGCTCTAAATAAACGTACTAATAATAATGTATCATTATGAAATGAATAAAAATTTGATTTCTAGGAAATGTTGTGGGGTGTCGGTTTTACCCACAGTGTCGGTTTTTCCCACAATTCCCCTAGTGATCTGTGGGCAGAATGTCGTGTACTGAACTGCAGCTAACTCTGCGACGTAAACTGAAGCGGCATCATTGAGCTTGAATGAAGCGGTGATACTAATGTTGAAGATACCGAAGCCAGTGGACCCATCTAAATTTGATCCGTCGGTGTAGAACATTTTGTTACAGTCGAATTTATTATAAAATATATTGGGGATCACTTGCGGGCGTATATGGTCCGGGATTCCACGAATCTCTTCCTTCATGAATGTGTCGAAGAATACAGTAGAATCAGAAGTATCTAGGAAACGGACACGGTTGGGATTATACGAAGAAGGATTAATGCTCTGTGCCATGTACAAGGATTGCTAAATCTGTATATCAATTAGAGTGGCCAGTTTTGCAACATTACACGATCTCGAAGAGCGGCGGACTGAAAATGTTTCCTTTTAACCTAACTAAAACACCTGTAAAATTTCAAGCCGATCCAAGAAATATTAATTGACCCGAAATGGTTTATTGGAAATTTGCATTCTTTCGCTTTTTTCCTTATATAAACTATTTTAAAACCACTAAAATTGATTTGCAATTGCATATATAATATTTTTATTGATATTTAATATATCCCGAAATTTAAATTTCGCGCGAAGTCGATCTTTCCTAACCAGGGGGTGGCATTTATATGTTGATGTACAGACGTTGTCTGTAGCCAACATATGGTGGGCCAATCCGCTTCTAGTCCCATACCTCCCATGCTCTTGCATCGGGTTGTTTTAATTTTGACAAATGTTTATTGAAGTTTATTGTTTATTTGTTATACCTTCATCAACAGACCCCTTGACTGCAGTGGTGGTTGCTTAAGCTAATTAAATCTCAGAATATATAATATTTCAGCTTTAATCGAATTCCTCGTCCGGTTGAAGTCAAAGGCCGTCACCACACTGTTAAAAATACGCTGGAGTTCGGTATTAGCGCTCTGGTGACCATAGTTGGTTCGCCTGAATGGAACTTGCAGAAGAGAGTTATTGCGTAGAGCTCGAACGCGGGCTTGAAGAACCAGATTAGAGGTGTGCGCCGCGCCGCCGATTTCAGGTAAATATCGGCGGCGCGCCGGCGTCACGCCGATGTGCTTACTATTTTTACATGCAATTGTCGGCGCGGCGTGGCGCACACCTCTAAACCAGATGTCCGAAGATTGTAAGGCAATCCACCCTGGCAGACAGTAAGTCCGAGACGAACAGGACTCGAGAGCAGCCCCTCCGGATGCCCAGAGTGTCGAGCTGTATTAACTGACAACGGTTTTCGTAGCTCGGCAGTCGGAGTGCAAAGCGTACGAACCGGCATTGGACACCCTCGATTCTGTCAACGCCGTTCTGGTAGTATGTATTCCAAACAGCAAAACAATACTCCAGTGTTGAGCGAACCAGCGCGCAATAGAGTGATTTTAAACAGTATACGTCCCTAAAGTTTTTCGCTATTCGGAAAATGAACCCAAGCTGTCTTGATGTCTTATTCACAATGTATGAAGTATGTCGTTTGAACGTAAGTGCTGAATCCATGATGACTACAAGATCCTTGACGTGTTTTGGAATGCTCGAGTCGAATTAATGGTAGTTAAACTAAATCGGATAGCATTTCCGTGTGAACGTAACGATTGAGCATTTACTCGGGTTTAAAACCTTTTTGTTTAGGTCACACCACGTACTAAAGCTCACTCTGAAGAAACTCGGTATCGGTTTTATCCCGTATTTGCAAAAAAAATTATATAGTCGGCCAAAGAAAGGCGGGGTCCTTGTAATTTGATATTGACGTCTTTAAAATACAGGAGAAATATTACTGGACCGAGATGGCTTCCTTGTGGGATGCTGGATGTAGCGAAGAATTGTGAAGATAGACAGTGCTTAATGCTGATTATGAGTTGTCTTCCATCGAGGTAGGAACGAAACCAGTGCAGAAGTTGTGCATAAATACCGAGTTTGCTTCGATATTACGTTATTATGGTTAATTTTGTCGAAGGCCGCAGAAAGATCCATGTAAATAGCAATAAATAAATAGCATAAAACGACGCGTGCGTGGAACTGTATCCATCATACGAAGTAAAGCTTTCGGTACTGTTAATGCTCATTTCGGGCCGCTCAAAATTATTTCATATTCTCTTCACAAATAAAATCGAGTTTTCTGTTGTAGATTTGTTTTGTTTACTATCTTCAATTAATTTTTTCGAGACTTTCATTTTTTCTGTGTTAATTTTCCTTCCTGTACAAAAAATTGAAAACATATCGATTGAGTATCTTTCAAGATACTTTCTCGTTATTTAACGTTAAGTTCAAATGATCCTGGAAGTGTAAATAAGAAGCAACACTCTCGATGACCGGCTGTTCGGAGTTTGAGTTGTTCGATAAAAATTCTTGGAAATTGATCGCGAACGCCTTTCATGCATATAACTAAGATCCTATTGTCTACCAAGACGTACCTCCTGATCTTATCCATTTCCTACTAACATTCCTTTCCAGTGATGCTCGGGGAGAAGTAGAGCTAATCTCGGTCTCTATCAACAGCGAGTGTTGAGCTAATATTCCTTCCCTTTTCCGGTAGAACAGAATTAGACGTGGCCGGTACCGTTATTGACCATTTTATGAAAATTTGTGTCAGTGAAACATGCAGAGTGCTCCTCCCAAGCATAAGTTTTGTGTTCAATTGCGTATTTTCACTCATTCTGTCAGTTACGAAATGCAACTACTGCAGCCCAGCTAAGCTAAACAGAATGATTGTGTTGAAATATATATTTCATGCAGGATTTATTTACGTTTGGCGTTAGCGATTGATAAATAAACTATATCCTTTTATTTATTCAGTACATTTATTTGATGACACCACGTTTGCGTTAACTTGACAGAGCTAATTTCTTTCATTAACATTTTAAATTTCTTAAAGCTATGGCATATACAATATAATATTTTTTTAAAAAACCTTCTGGGGAAATTTTTAAGATATACCAGAGAGGATAATTAAATTATTTTAAGCGGAAGGGGATCAATCAGATTTTTGTAACTAGTAGTGGAGTTGGGCATTGTAGCTAATTTATTGAATTTAGTATTTTAAACTAGGAAAATATAGAGAGGGCTATTCTGTTCCGGGAAGATGTTCAAGAGAAATAGCAGTACCCGTAACTGAGATAGAGGAGAGAGGGTGCACAATAATGACATGGAGACGAAAACAATAAACTTTCAACTTCAAGAAAAACGGGAGATCAACGACATCGATTACAGCATAGGACGGTCTTCATCATAAGAATTCATGAACCGAGTTGCCGGTAGAGGTATGCATTGAAATGGGCCAGGTTTTTGTGTCGCTTAGTTTCAGATTATCAGCTTCGTGGCTTAAGACTTCCAGATGATTTCGTAGTACACTGAAACTTCCATTTACGAACTCTTTTTTACGTAATATTCGATTTACGTAACTTTTTTTACGAACTAAATTCGAAATAACGAACTCTTTTTGAAAAGTTTGTGTTCGTACATTACAGCATGAAGTTATATACTTATGTATTCTTAGTTAATTGTTACTAATATAAGTGGGGTATTTTCGGAATGGGATTGACGAGTGCATGACGGAAATCGATGTCTTGAGCCATTTTGCAATCCAAGGTGGCGACTTCCGGTTTAGATAAATTCTCTATAACCTCAACAATATGGTTATTTTCAGAATGGGGTTGACAGTGGCATGACGGAAATCGATGTCTTGAGTCATTTTGGAATCCAAGATGGCGACTTCCGGTTTAGATAAATTCTCTATAACCTCCATTTTCAGCATCTACTTGGCAAGCACATTCCAAAAATACCCATATTGTTAGGGTTATCGAGAAAATTGATCAACCGAAAGTCCCCTTCTTTGATTTCGAATAGGTTCCAATTGTCAATTTTCATCATCTACTTGTCAAGCCCGTTTCAAAAATACCCATATTGTTAGGGTAATCGAGAATATTGCTCAACCGAAAGTCGCCATCTTGGATTTCGGAAAGGCTCCAATTGTCCATTTTCATCATCTACTTGTCAAGCCGGTCCCAAAAATACCCATATTGCAATGGTTATCGAGAATATTGTTCAACCAACGAATATTAATATGAATGTGAAGCAACTTTTTTACGAACTAAATCCCAAATAACGAACACTTTTTTACGAACTAATTCAATTTACGAACCCTCGGTTTGGTTCGTAAGTGGAGGTTTCAATGTACGGCTTTGATAAGGATCGGCAACACACCGAGTTGTGCGTGTTATCTTGGTGCTGTAGGTCGGGTGTTTGTTGTTGTGTATGTACGGTACGGTATTGATGGTTTTTAGGAAAGTGTATACGAGAAACATAAGGAAAAGATCGCGCCTTCCACTACATCCCGAACCGGGACTTTTGGTAATCTTCTGCGGGCCGAAAGGGAATCACATCCTCGAGACCAGGCGGAACGATACTCGGCGTATGCCCAGACAATATGTTCGTTGCCGAGATAACCGTCGTCACAAGCGCAGATACCACTATTCACGGGCTCAAAACGTCGGAGATATGAATCTAACGTGTAGTGATTCTATTCCTCTAAACCAGGGGCGGATCCAGAAAAAACATTTCGGAGAGGGTCTGAAATTTTGATTTAGAAATGTTCAGTGTATAATACGTAATATCTAATAACCTCAAATAAGTTTTGGTGGTTAAATCAGATTTAGTATGATTTTGAGCTTAGAACGAATTTAAAAAATTTCGGAGGGGGTCCGGACCCCCAGGACCCTCCCCCTGGATCCGCCACTGCTCTAAACCAAGGTTTCGTTGATAACTTCGGGATAATAGAATATAGCTATTGTCCTAACTCTATTGCTCCACAATGTCTGCCAACTTTCCGAAGCGATAAGGTTATAATCAGTGGGCAAAGTGACATAAACTAAAGCAAGATCATTTAGTTTTGATTGGATACACCGAAACAAATGGAACCATCAAGAATTGACCCGTCGATGTAAAACATCTTGTGGTAGTCGAGTTCTCCAAATTTGCTATTAAAATGTTTGGGATCACTGTAGGACGTATGTCATCCGAGATTCCACAAATCTCTCCTTTCATGAATGTGTCGAAGAATACAGTTGAACCAAAAGAATAATACGAAGGAGAATAGATGTGTTGTACCTTATACTCGAAGTGCAAGGACATACATCGTATGGGAATTGAGGTGGACAAGCCTTGCAATTACTAACGGGTTCAAGATATCGCAGATGAGCAGTCGATATGAGAGGTCTCAAAATCGATTCTCCGCGGAAGGACGCCCACCATCATATGCATCGACGGCAAAGCAAAACGTAACCAACAATACTGGATTCGCTCCAGTTTGATAAAGTGTATGTTCGCAGCGGTGCGAAAACAGAAGCTTCTATCCTCGTCGTTGTTGAATATGTCTCCTTGGTGGGCAGTGGGCACCCCACCATGTTCTTGTTATTGTACGAAGAAAGTTGAATTACCTAAATCGCGAGTTCGATAATTCGTGACGCGAAAAATGTATGTGCTTTTCGGACATCAAATTTAGCAAAAATCTTTTTTTTTTTTTAAATCGACGTAAGACCATGCTGGAGCAGCCTCTCTAAAATAAGGCTGATAAAAATTGAATCAAAAGCCTCCTTAATGTCTAAGAAAACTGTTGCCATCTGGTCTTTGCTAGCATAGGCTGTTTGAATTTCTGTTGAGAGCAACGCAAGGCAATTGCCAAATTGTGTATCCATTTGTTGTATCGGTTTTTTTGGCTATTTTCTGCAAATTTAAGACAAAGAGAAACGAAAGCAATGAAATTGAAAGATGTATAGGTATTAAAGAACGAATCAGTCATAAACTTAGAACGGGAAACTAAGACTAGGCTGGTTCATATGATTGTGATCGAAAGGAAACGTGAAGAATCCTTTGCTTCTGCCAGTAGGAGCTGGGCGTTCCAAACAAGTACGCCGCATGGTCGTTGATAGAATTCGAATTCATAACTCATCAACATGTTCTACCACTGGGAAAGAATGCAATCAGTTGCGCTCGGAGGCTGCTTTTCCTGATTTTGAATATTCCACACTATCCTTAGTACTGTTTTGGTTTGGCATACGTCGGACTGTGCCCAAAGAGTACTTATCGACACCTTCCAGACGAACCGGCACCAATAACCGCTTCCGTAGCAGAATACTTCTAACGTTTCAATACGGGGCTCCTATTTAATAAAATTCTGTTGGGGTATGCGAACAACTTATATTGTATTGAAACTATATTTTTGCACTATCTGGTAGGAAATATGTTTATTGTATTTAATTCCGCAAATTGTATTTATTGTATTTAATTCCGCAAATTGCAAATAATTTTATTCGCATTCTCTTGTACCACTCGGATCAGTACTTTGCCGATAACTTGGACACAAAAATTTTATAAAAGCAGCTCATAAAGAAATACGCTGCTTCCTTTTTCTTCCATTTTCTGGTTACCAAAATGTGTACCAAATTGTATTCCACAAAATTCTATGTCATACATGTTCTAAAATTCGAAAAATCTATCAACATAAATCTGTATTTGTAGTGAAATTGTTCCCGTAAATGTATCCTGTCCGCAGAAAGACTGGGTGAAGGAGGGAAGGAAGCCATATTAAACGAAAAAGCGACAGCATTTCATTGCATTGTAGCCGAGAATGAAAGCTTAAGCTTATTTTAGCTTAAATTGGCAAACGAGTAAATGAAAAGATGGGTGGATAATGTCAGAGACATTATGTTGCAATTTTTACTGTTTTCTGAAATAACGAAATAACACGTATGTGATAGTCCAGTCTATCCGTAGCAATTCGACAGTCTCCTATCCGGTCAATCTTCAGTGTTATCGACACTGAGAAAACAGAGAGGTTCAATGAGGAATTGTACATATTTTATTAGCACCACATTTGAATAAAACTTCAAATGTATTACTACATTATTTATAACCATAATAAAAAAAAGTTTTCCCTAGCACATTTTATCACCTTAAAATTCGCTATAGCGACCCCTCGACAGCACATGCTCTTCTATTTGTTCAACTACTATTCGTCCGAAGCGAATTTTACCGCGCTGTACGTGTATTTTGTGCTACGAAGAATTTTGCGATACATCCGATTCTTTCGCTTCCAAGCACGTTCAATACAATTACACAGCCGATCACATTTTCAACGAAATCAAACAACCAGTTGCTTATAGCTCGAACCTAACTAGCAAGTTATTCAACCATTGAATAAACTCGGACTAGGTATGCTCACCAACACAGTGAGCTAAATGTACTGTGCGGCCCATTTTTTGTATTCAGTTCAGCACGCTTGTCATATTACGCTCATAGAAGTACTACAGTAATTTCAACCATTATTTGCGCACATCATGAGAACAAATAAAACAAAAATCGAACACCTCTACTGCATTATCAAACTTTCAGCTTTAGTTAGACGTCCTTCCACGCCAACCCCATACTAATATATGTGCCACTACCGGTAAATACAATAAACACGCTGAGTTTTTTCGAGGGCAAATACACAGCCGCACCACCACTAGTGCACACGGGAAATAAAGCGAAAAGATGATGCAAAAATTAACCGAACCTACGTCACCGAAAGGCGAGCCCCCAAGCACGCATACCACTCTACCTATCTGCCACTGTTGCAAGTCGAGCCTCCCAACCATCAGTATATGCCAACATATAACCTGTCCCCGACCACTCAGCACCGCCTTCGCCCGATCCGAGTACGCCTTGGAGGTGAACCACGAGAGCGCGTGCTCATAGCAATTCATCGCTTCTTCCGTGCGCGCCCCCTTCAACTATAATGATGGCGACTCAGCTAAAGAATTGGGGCTACCACCAATTAACGACCTTAATGCGCAACACTGGCCCGGCTAAATTTACTTTTTCTGACAAACAGCAAAAACATTTCTTAGAGATTAGAACACTTGTTGTAGCGCCCACATGTTGTTGGTTCACTAGGATTTCGGCTGACTGATGTATATTGAAAGCAGGTTGTGTAATTACCAATGAAATGAATATTCAATCGTTAGCCATAATCAAGATTTATAGGATTGCACCTGCATTCCTCCCTCTTTTGATTGACAGAATATGTTTTTGTTTAGTATCGTTTTCAACGTTCTGAAGGTCACAGATCTGCTGAAAAAAGATAAATTATAGCTTTAATCGTGAACATACGTAATACTGGTGATGATCCCATACCTGGAATATAGACAATTCATGGTCGCTAAAAAGGTGATTCCGGCGAATTTCGGTTATGCGATGACACTGCACTTTTTATGAAACGTGCAATTAACAACTACATTGCTCATGTACTTTGGTGTGGGGTCTAAATCATTCACGTGATTGCTTGGGCATGATTACGTCTTTTCTCTTTTTTGGGGTATCCTTGTAAATGTTTATAGACCGATAGCATTACCTGGAATATAATAGCAAAATGACCTACATCTCCTGTTGATTCTTGAATGGCTGGCGTTCAAAAGAAGATAACCTGTATTATTTTGTAGGAAACGGAAAAACTTCCGCATTTTTAAATTAATCTTTTTGCCTTTCTCAATAGAAAGGTATTGCAGTTGCTCTGAAATTCGACTTTTTAACGCAGGCCCGGAGGGCCGAGTGACATATACCATTCGATTCAGTTCGTCGAATTCGGCAAATATCTGTGCGTGTGTATGTGTGTGTATGTGCGTCTGTGTGTGTATGCGACCAAATTTTTTTCCAAAATATGACCACAACTGCTTCGATTTGTAGTATTAGGTCACTAACAGCCATTCAAAGTCTATTTGGCCACATTGGCCACCGTCATCGGTTCCGGAAGCCCCGGCGGAAGTATCCAAATCCAGTCACATCGGTTTCTCGGAGATGGCTAGACCGATTCGACTAAGTCTCAAATAAAAGGTATTTATGTATTGGCTATTAAATTTCATCCCGTAAATGGCTATTAAATTTCATCCCGATCCGACATCCGGTTCCGGGGTTACGGGTTGTGGCGTGCCGTCACAAAGCAAATTCCGATGAATGCAAAAAGGTAAAATGTCTGTCAAACAACTTAAATTTGCAGCTCTAGGTCCCTGACGGCCAACCGAACTGTCGTTGACTACATTGACCACCATAGACGGTTCCGGAAGTGCCCGGGAAAAGCGGCCATTTTTCAAAACTAGCGAACTAATATAAGTTCCTCGGAAATGGTTGAGCTGATTTTTACAAACTTAGTCCCAAGTGATAGTTATATTATCCCCACCGATGTCTATAAAATTTCGTACGGATCGCTCATATGGTTCCGGAAATATAAACTGAACCGTCCAGTCACATATGAAATTCCCATATAAGACGGAACTCAAATTTTTTTTCTAAAGGAATGAAATTTCAGAAATCGAATTCGTGTTTTTGATGCCAAACATCTTTAAATTCTATGAAACGTCGAGATTTCATGTCATCTAAAAAAATTTTTTATAAAGGTCTACTTTTTGGGACTCTGCCGATTTCGCACCTTTTTTCAAATCAACATTACTGTGACTGTTTTTTCTTTTGCAAAACTTTAGAACTCGAATAATGATTTCTTTTCTTGTATATAGTTGTCATGTCGTGTATAATAAAAATGTAATATATGCATTTGAAAAATTTAAATTAATATAAACAATGCAAAAATTCTCGTAACCATTGTGCAAAAAAAAAATAATAGCAATAAAAATATATTTCAATATGTTAAATAAACATTTTCTTACCAAAAATCGGTCGGATTTGCCCCACCATTTAGAGGTCAGATTTACCCCACCGCGTCATTTTGCATTACGATGCAATTAAAAAAAATGAAAAAAGTTGGACTAAATGCACCTATGCACTTTGTAGGACTTTAATCAAAGAATTTAAATCTACTTACATTTTTTGTGCAATCACTAATATGTATGTCAGTGATGCACAAAAATCAACATGTTTAGTTTTTGTTATGTATCTTGTTCATACTTTGGAGATGCACTGTTTTGTAGTTTTGTATATAAACTAAAACGATATTCATGATTTGAGGAGCCCTGTTACGATTTTCGTTATTTCTCATCACGTTACTGTGCTATTTTATTCATGAGTTTAATATCGGATTTTTCTGGAAGAATAACACGGCTTTCAGGGCTTTAGTCACGATATTCGTAATTTATATTCACGCTTTCGTGATATTTTATTCACGAGTTGCGTGTTGGATTTTTCTAGCAGAGTAGTGTAACTTATGTTCATGATTTCAGGATCTCAGTCACGATTTCTGTAATTTCACGTTATCATGATATTTTAGTTTTAGAGTGATTTATGTTCATGATTTCATGATCATAGTTTAGATTTATGATATTTTAGTCACGAGTAGAGTAATTTATGTTTATGATTTCAGAATCTTTTCACGTTTTTCGTAATTTATATGCACGTTATCGTGATATTTTATTCTTGAGCTCACGTTCGAATTTGACACGTGAGGTAATGTGACTCATTCAAATTACCATCGAATTTCTTACTCGGTGTAACGCAACAATATTATTTGATTCATTAAAGCATAACTGATTCGCGGTACCTTTTTTTGTGAATTTCATCACGAGCACTAGATATAGCAAAACTAGTAGAGCCTCGAACATTATTATTTATTCGAAACGGTTCAATGTGATGTCTGAACAAAAAACAAAAAACTGCACTGAGCACGAAAAATAAATTATATAATCAGAAATCGTACTAATACTACTTTAGACACGATGCGCAAAATCTGAGAGTAGCCAATTGCCATCACGATTTGTACAATCATTTGGAACCTAAGAATGGACTCAAAAAGGACCGTGGTGGAGAAAAGTCACTCTAACGCACCACACGAAGAAACTAGAAATTAACGACCTGATCACTGCCCAATTTCAGCGTGTAAAGTAATAGATTCAAGTTAGATACGGCAGTCACATCCATCGAAAGGTGGTTGTGCAAATAATCTAAGCCTGTTGTATTATTGCCATCTCATGAAAAAAGCACCACGGATTTTATAGCTAAAACTAAACAACTAAAAAACAGAACCTGATACCTAAAATTAGCCAACTACCTCACTAAAACTCCGCAACTTTCCTGTTTTTCGCTTTTGTCATTTCACTAATAAACCACAATAGTTTTTTATGTTAAACTGTATAGAAAATTATCAATAAAATATGAATTGGTAACAACCCAGTTGAAAAAAGCTGATTTTTAAATACCATATATTTTTAAAGTTTTTTCAAATACCGATTTGTACTAGCTTTCTCATTTCCAATATTCCAGTCTTTTTTCAGCCTTAGCCAAACGGGAGACAAATCTGTATAAATATCATCAGTTTGAAAATGAGCTTCACACAATTTTACATAGATTCGTCATTGTTGATCGGTTGGCCATAAATCCACGGTGGCCTTTTGAAATGTACCGTTTGTAGTGAAAAAATAATACCAGTTTTATCATTATTAAATCGAAGATGATCTCTTCCTGATAACTACCATGATTTTTATTCCCACTACTATTAGAAATATGCACATGATTGATTCAGATTTTACGATTTTCACGATTTTCAGATTTGCATGTGTAATTATTTTATTGTACCAATCATTTGACTTGAAGTTTGAATGATCACTTTTAACCTTCAAATAGCACAAGTATGGGTTAGAGAGATCAGAAATAACGAACATCGATAATACCTGAACTATAGTTTGCATGCTGTGGTTAGAATTTTCACAAGGTATTGTACCTATTATATAATAAAAACCTTGGTTGGTTATATTTCTTCGATTTAAGAAGATGGGACATAAATTTAAAACACATTAAAAAAGATGCTCATGGATAACATCAGGTTATGTTCTACATTAGTTATTAACATATTTGTTCAAAATAATCGGATAACTGAATCTTTCAATTGAAATAAATTTACCCTTTAAAAATATCTGCGAATAGTGATCCAAAACAAAATGCGTGCGTTATAGTGTACGTTACACCATTAAATTCCATCCAGTTGCAAAATCCCATATACAGAAAAGAATCTTATATGTTGCCCAACTACAACATAAACTAAGGAATTTATTGTATAGTAATTTAAGGAAAAAGTAGGGGAGAGAGGGTAACAATGAAACACATTTTTTCTACAATTTAATTTTGATGATAATACATGTTATTTGTGTAATCAAAAGTGATACATAGTGCCACTATGTTGTTAACTAATACATATATTTTTTCCAGCTGGTAAAATTCACGGGAAATAACATTTTTTGGATAATAAACAGTTAGTGGTAAAATGTATCAGTGTGCCCCATGGGTAGGAACTATGAAACACGATGTCATCTATAGTGAAATATTCTACTTATAAATTTTACTCTTTTGTTTTGACGAAGAATAATCCTAACGCTTTGAATTAAAGTTATATTGAGGCGAAAATCGTTTGTTTACGAAAGAATCCACTATATCATCGCGTAACATCGAACCACCATATATGCATATTAGCTGCAATCCTGAAATAAGAGACAATTTCTACAAAATTTGGCCAAATTTACTAATTTTGCACTATATGAGTAGTATTTAGTGTGGAAAATCGGAACCCATTGACATTTTGAGACAGACCACAAAAACAAACAAAAATCACTGTTCCCCATACGCCATCGTTTCACAGTTACCCAATGGGTCTATTCATGAAAATTGTGAAATCACACAGAACCATGAGTAGTTACCAAAAAACTTTGTTCGCGGCAAATGTTGAGCATAAAATTTGCTATAAATAGCAATAGACTAAATATTTATTCAATGAATGGTAATTCATAAAGATGGAATAATGTTTATCATTGCAAATTTACTCTGGCTATCACAAAACAAACAAATATCCATTAAAAGAAATAGAGTTATCAGATCTCTTCCAAAATATAGCAACACGTGTAAAGAATTAGAAATTGTGAAATATGAGGGAATTAGACGATTCCGATCATGCATTGTGATTTTATTGCGAATGTTTCATAGTTCCTGCTGATCCACTGTTACCCTCTCTCCCCTAATCCGTTCTCTCAAATTATTTAGCTGATTTCTGAGTGAAGACAATCTAAGCTCGGCTAGTGATAGTGGAATTTTAGTCAAGTCTACCTTCTCATCTCACTCACATGCAACTGTGGCTACCAGTAAACAAAGAATTTTATCTACTTGCCTGTTACACCCCAAAGGCAAAAAGAAGTGGTGCGATTGTCCCTTTCTCGTTTCTCTAAACTATGATTCCATGGCTGTTTATGTTCAATCTAATTGTGGAAATCTATTACCTTCTTAGTACACCTATATACAATGGCTCGTCATCTACGAACCTGATGAGTTACGTGTCGACGCTGAAATACTTGAAACAAAAATAAATAATGTGCCTAATCAGCATTAATTCCATGTTGTCTTCTTGTTAACATATTTTGGCATGCGGGGTCTGTGTGTGAGGGGGATTTTGGTATGCTTGGTGAGTAAAGGCGATGGAAATGAGAGAATTAAGGGTCTGCAGGAAGTGGGATGGGGTGGTAGTCAGTGACAGACAGGGATTTGAGGGGCGTTTGAGTGGTGGGAGGAGGGGCTGTTGAGGGGATGTTTGTGCGATATGTGTGGGAGTAACTCACGCCACACACCTCTGTTAAAATCCAGAATACCTATTCATGTAAAAAAACGACGGTTGACGATTTTCAGAGTAATAGCAAAACCTTTTTATATAAAAGACAAGACGTGAGCATTATAATAATTCATGTACACGGGAAATTCCTATGCGACCGCGCTGACCAACCTGTAACTCCGGAACCGAAAATGGGATCCGCAAGGAATTCAATAGCAGCCAATTGAAGTATTGCATCAATCATTTCAAAGTTGGAAGATGGTGGAAATCGGTCAAGGATTTTCTGAGAAATAGGTGTGAAATTAACTCTAGACATTGTTAATCTCTCCGGGACATCAATACCGTTCTAGGTGGCCAAAGTGATCACACCGACTACGGGCCTGTAAATCTAAGTAATTTAACATCCATTTTAATAAGTTTACATCATCTAGATATCATGGTTGTATAAGTTTATAGAGGGATTTACTGTATGATAGAACTTCTCAACCAGTAACTCCGAAACCGAATGTCGGGTTAGAATTAAATTCAATAGGAACCTGTGCCTTTCATTTGATACTTAGTTTCAGGAAATCTATTCGGCTATCTCCGAGTAACCGTTGTGCATTGCTTCTTCACATACATATACGCGCGCACACAGAAATTTATCGAACTTGACGAACTGAGTCGAATGGTATCAGCCCTCCGGGCCTCGGTTAAACACTCGGTTTTCAGAGCGATCGCATAGCCTTTCTTCAGGAGAATGGCAAAAATGTAAAGTATTTGTTTGGAGGTGGCGATAAAGAAATTTGTGACAATTTGTTATACGGAGGAAGTTAGTTTTGGTCAATTCTGGTGTTTCGTAATTAATGAATGGGCTCTAGGAACAAAGAATAATCAGGATACAAATACTCTATTATATGCCACGCTATGATGTCATCAATGAATAGCTTGACACAGCCATTTTGTGTTATAATAACATACTCTTATTTTGTATTGTTTTATAGCCAGTAGACTTGGTATATTTCGAGCTATCGTTATTAATTGGTCCTAATTGACTATCGCTCTGCAATGAATCAATCTCTTCCCAGTCGTGTTTGCATACTAATCTATCGGCTATAATTTTTGTGAAATGATTTCGCCTCTCCCTATTTTGACCAGGAAGGTGCTGTTCTGCACTTTTTATATTGTATTATAAATTATCCATTTTCAAAACTCAGTATAAACCTGTACACACTACTAGAAATGGCAGTTACCTCTTTTGTGCCGTAAATAATATAACAACTGAATCGCAATGTATTAAGGTTGTTCCAATGTTTCAATAAAATGCTCTTTATGTTATGATTCTATAAATTTGATTTCGTCAAAATATACTATTCTGCGTTTCAGTTTGTTACTCGGAATTTCTTAGCGACTGTAGCTCTGCAATCAGTCTATTTCCAGGCATGTTGCATGCCTTTTTGGGAGATATGTATGATTAATATAGTTCAACAAAGATAATCAACGTTAATGTTCAAGCGACATTTTCAATATTTGTAAACCTGTTTAGTTGATCGCTATTTTTCTAAACAACCAATCCCCTCTTAGGATACTTCGAAAGACCTATCTCATCTCTTCTAATTTACACGATTATCATATGCCGCAATCATAGTTCGATAAACTATTTTTAACTTTGGACTTTATTTGAGAATTACATACACATTGATGTCTTGTACTCTTCATTTGCATTCTTGTAAACCTTTATCAATTTGTTGCGCTTACTGCACGCATGTCTGCTCATATAATGCGATACTATCGAAACGCGGTTTCATTAGTAATCAAAAATTAAATAACAAGATAAAATCGACTGATTTTACAATGAACATTGTCTATTCCGGAAATGTCTTTACACATGTTATTGATCAGTTTATCTATATTATATTGAAGCGTCCCATAAAATTTATACAACTATGACTGACATCAAAAAGTGGTTTCGCCATCGGGTAACTGAACGCACCGAAGGAGAAAGAAGTGACTACGTGCAGTTGTCCATGTCATAAATAGGCATTGCAGCAATATATCGGAGAGAAAGGCGATGGTTTCACCGAATTATAGATTTTCGAAGCGTCATAATGTTTGCTGAAACCTTTGAATCGAATAACGCTAGAATTTTTCAGCGCTTGCCAATATTGTAAACAATTGACACAAACGGAGCCAACCAATCAACCAAATTAAACTGATAGACTCTGACGTTCATTTTCAGAATTGGCCTTAATGGGAGCGACTAAACACTAAATAAATTCTGCAAATAATTGGCACGCCATCCCCGGCAGTGACCAGTGACGTACGATGCTAAGCAATGACGGAATCTGGGATAGCATAGCGGTTGTTGTTTGTTCTTTTTAAAAAAATTCTACGCATTTTATCTGCGCAATTTATATGACCATGGGTTTCAATTCGCTAGAAACACATTCATTTATACTAAGCTTGAATATTTTTGTTTATTTGTTCCATTATTAATTATATTTTTTAAAGTAATGACATTGTGCCATTATTTTAACTTTCGAAAGGAACGTTTAATAATTATTAACAACAACAAAAATTGTGTTCTGATAGATTTTCAAGGATTGTGGATCACAGGTACGTTTCAATAGGAAAATAGCCCGCTGCTTGTTCAAGCGTTAAACCAACCAAAACACTATGGTACAAAGTGTGCTGCAATAAATTACTTGTTTGAGTCCGCTTTACTTTCAGCATTCAATGTCATGCAGTCATTGCCTTGTGGTAAGATGTATGTGTAGGACCTTTTCTGCTAATATAGACGTAGGATCCTTCCAACCGTCCAATATAAAGAACTGTCAGATTAACGATAAAAGTTTGTTAGTACCTAAGGGGGAAGGGGATAATGTTAATTCAATATTTTCCTAAATTTTTATTTCAAAATATTGAAAATTGCGCGAGTTGCTATGAGGCACTGCGAAGAAAAGTTGTTTTGCGATGCATGTTGCACAGTACTTGTCTACATAATTTCTCAGTAACAGGTAACTACGGAAACTTTCATTTTGTTATTTTTTAATTTTTCGTAACACTTTTAAGCCAAAAATCCGACATTCACCAAATAAAATCGGCTAACTTCCCGAGCAGAAGAAAATAACTGCGGAATACTAAATTTAGGTATCAATACCAACAACTGTTTACCACAATATGGTATTAATGAGCTCTTAGACTACATAAGAGGTAAAATACCAAAAAAAAATATCAAAGACATGTTCTACAAATAACTATTTGATAATGAAACGAGTTATTATAATACCTGAATAATAATAAAACATTTTTCAACCTTCCAACAACAAAAATCACTCTATGGAGGTATTCAATAAGGTATTGATTTGGTATTTGTAATAATCACTGGAATACATAAATAATACTAAAATAAAGTATTATACCTCATTGAGGTATTAAGCAGGTATTGAAAAATGTTTCTTCAACACCTGCTTAATACCTCAATGAGGTATAATAATAAATTAATACTAAGTTTTGGTATGAATACCAAAAAATAGTATGCTCGGGTTATTGCCCAGTTATTTTCTCCTGGTCGGGTTGTGATTGTAAAAATATTAATAACCATTACTAAAATAATGCTCTCCTAAAAACCTTGGAAAATATGTAGAACAGAACTGTGTACAATTTTGATATGATTGGTGCAGTAGATTTAAAGTTATGACGTATACTGCGTTATTTGGAATTTGAATTTGAACATTATGTGTCCTACTCAACTTCATGGGCGTAATCTTAAGACATGTACCGCCACATGATGCAAACAAAACGATGCATTTCCATTCCATTATATTCGACGTTGAAAATATCTTACTCCACTATCTGGGGCTAGGTATCATTCTACAATTTAAAATATATCCTATGTAGTGAAACTATGTATGGTTTGCATGCTTATAAGTATTACTGGATGGATTTTAATTATTTATACAACAGTTAATTCAGAGACGCCTAACTTAAATATTGGTAATATACCTGCAATAAAAGTATTGCAGGTATATTACTATTGAAAATCGGTAAAATGGAAAAGTTCACGAAAAAGGGCAAATTTCCATCAACAAGGCAATTATTTCAGGCAGATCCGTCAATAGGAAGCAGCTAAGTCGCTCAATCAAACACGGAAAGATATAAATAGAAGTGCCACGTGCCTCTTTGAATAAGTTTTTACAGTTATACCAAACGAGTTACATTATGGCTATAGCTTCTGGACATTACAATAAGCGGTAGACGCTGTAGAGCTTCGGCAGCGGAGACTTCGCACACTGTTAAACCGTGTAGGAATTTTTCGGGTACCAGCACGGTATCACAGAATGATTTGCAAGGTGGGTGGGTGGATTGGTTTTGGATTGAGTTCAATGCTGCAGGGTGCGACGTGTGTGTGCTGCTTGAGAGTTTGCGTTTGATAAAAAATAATTTGTTTTTATGCTTGTATGTGCGTTGTGTCAATCAATGTTTTCGGGTTTTTAAGTACGTAGGGAAATGAGTCCATTGGCATATATGAAATGTTTCGGATATATATAAAGGGCGAACACGAAATTATTGCGACACATTAAACAGGGCATAACTTTTTTACCATTGGGGAAAAATCAACCAAATTTTGCACACTTTCTCATTGATGTGTATTGTTTACATGCTGTCAAACTCGAAGTCGTGTTTTTCGATTCAACGAAAATGGAGGTGAACCAACGCGAGTCGAGAGAACAAATTCTTTCCAAACACCTGGAATTTCCTGACCTGTCGCACCGGCAGTTGGGAAAAATGTTGAACATTCACCATTCAACCGTCTCCATAGTGTTGAAGCGGTTCCAGGAGCGGTTGACGTTAGACCACGGCAAAGGAGCTGGAAGAAAACCGGGACCGGAGAACAAAAAGACGGAGGGAAAGGTGAAACGGATGATTAAAGCAAATCCCAACGTCTCAAGCCGTGATTTGGCTGAAAAGATCGGCATGTCGCAGAGCTACGTTCAGAATGCAAAGAAGAGAGCTGGACTACATACATACAAGGTACAGAACTTCCCAAACCGCGATGAGCGGCAACAATAGACGGCTAAAACTCGGGCACGGAAGCTCTACGACAAGATGCTGACAAAATATGGCTGCTGTGTGATGGACGACGAAACGTATATAAAAGCCGATTTTAAGCAAATTCCGGGGTTGGAGTTTTTCACCGGCAAGAGCAAGTTCTATGTGGACGACAAATTTAAGAAGAAGAAAATATCGAAGTTCGCCTCCAAATATCTCATTTGGCAGGCCATCTGCTCTTGCGGACTGAGGAGTGAGCCTTTCGTGACAAAGGGCACAGTAAATGGCGAGATCTACAAATCTGAGTGCCTCGAGAAGCGCCTTTTGCCGTTCTTGCAGCAGCACGACGAAGCTCCGCTATTTTGGCCAGATTTGGCGTCATGCCACTATTCTAAAAGTGTCCTGGAGTGGTATGAGGCCAATTCTGTTCATTTTGTTCCAAAGGACATGAAT
Organism: Topomyia yanbarensis; assembly: GCF_030247195.1. Classification (NCBI taxonomy): domain Eukaryota; kingdom Metazoa; phylum Arthropoda; class Insecta; order Diptera; family Culicidae; genus Topomyia; species Topomyia yanbarensis. The sequence goes on along the minus strand of NC_080672.1, from coordinate 268,314,432 downwards.
CCGCCAAACTGTCCGGAGCTGCGCCCGGTGGAGCAGTACTGGGCAAAGATGAAGCGGGAATTTCGGAAGAGCAAGAAGACAGTCAAAGACGAGAAGGACATGTTAAGAAAATGGAAACAAAACTGAGAAACTGGTACCGGATGACACTGTAAAGACTTTGATGGAGGACATCAAGCGAAAATGCGTTCAATTTTACACTCAAGGCTCCATCGATTAACTTTTCTTTTGATTTTTGGAGTAAATATATGTATAAAACTACCCTAAAATTTTGGTTTGATTTTAAACATTATAAAAAAATTGGCATGACATTTTCGGTGTCGCAATAATTTCGTGTTAGACCTTTATGATACGTCCACCGCAAAGGTATCTGACAACATGCTTTTTGTAGTTATTTCTAAAGCACGGGCGGATTCAACTGGATTTGCGCCTACAGAAAAGCGGAGGTTAGTTGGAAATGTTGCTGGGCGAGGAAACAGTACCATCTTTACACTGGACCAGGGGCCCCGTAATGGTCAACAAGTCTGTGTTTAACAAGTGTTCTGCAAATTTAGCAAATTTATTCAGGATATCATGCTTCTGTGCTTAGCTGCAGATTGCTTGCCAGACCAAAAAATCATGGCCAAATTCGAATTACTGTTTGTTTGTATTTTTCAGCAAATTTTATCTCTGGCAGTAAATATCAGGCACTCTCGAAACCGCGAGATTCACTGCCCCGAGTCGATTCTAAGTTTGCAATGGGATAATTTTTTATTCTTGAGATGCGGAAGCTGATTTTTTCACGTTTACTTGGCCAAATTATCCAGTTATGTTAATTTATAGAAAAAAATCTCATCAAATTTACCAAACTATACAAAGAAATTTCACCAAATTTATAGAATATGAACATTACATGTTAAACTATATTTCAACAAAATTTGGTTATTCTGCGTCGTTGGGAGAAGGACTTGTGGTGAAATTTTTTTCGTGAATAGCATTAAGAGTGAAAATCCCAAAAAACTAAAAATGTTATACTTCAGTGTTAGATTTCTAAACTATTAATGTTCGCTCACCATTCACCGCATATAAAATAGATGTTGTAATATTTACGCAACCTTGAACGCAGTTACGGGTTGAAGTACGAAGATTTCTTTGCTGGCCTACTCCATTATTCCTCCTTCTTGGCTAAGAAACTCTTCATCCTCAAACAACGTAATGTAACTAAGGATGTTAAATTAATTTGGTAATTCTGCCAGTATCCTGCTAACCGTGCGTTCCATTATACGAATACTATTAAGAGTTACGCAAAACATATTTCTGTCTTCAATTATTTTCTTATTTTTCAATTGCCATTTCAAAAAGCTCCTATTTTACAACCCTTGAAATAAATTACGATATGGTGATTTCACATTTGTCATGTAATCATATTCGTCGAATGTTACTTTTGGAGACATTATTGTTTTTTGTTTATATCTCGAGCTTCAATTAATAACCAGTTGTCAAACTTTGACAGTGTAGGTTTATTGTGACGGACTGCCGATTCGTAGTATTCTTCGCAGAACTTGAGTGAATTTTGCATCGGGCTGCATTTTACCCCATCTTACTCTGAGAACGCCAAATTTGGAGCATCTTTCACATCAAGTACACCCAAAATCTTATCGAAAGTATGTCTCGAAGATACTGGAGCATAATTGATGTGTCTGGCGATTATACGTCGTAAAGACTTCAAATATCGTTCAATAGCTTTTAATAAACTTTATTTTGTAATAAATATCAGCGACGATACGAATTGTCGATCACGTATTAACTGTACATACTGTAAGCAGTTGATTCAATGTTTTGAAACTCCTATGTACATATTACACGCACGCCATTTATTTCTTTCGCTGCATGAGACCGGGGATATCCCAAAGATCATGAAATTCAACTTCTTCATAAAAAAAATCCGTCATGGCATTCAAGGTGGTTGACTATAATGAACTGAAAATGCCGCTAGTGTTCAACAAAGTGCTGTTTACATTAGAAGATCATCCCTGTTACCTTCTTCACCGGTTTGGGGGTTCTTCGCAGGGGATTTCACATATAACGTCAGCTTAGCATTCGGATAAAACCTCGTATGAATTGCTACAATCAATTGAACCAGGCTAGACCAATCACAAATTATACATATCATCAGTCTTGACAAAAACTGATTAGAGATGTTTTGGTAGCCGTGATGAAGATTGTTGCAGTTGAAAATCTTTAGCTATTTCAGGAGCTATCAAGTGGTGTATCCGGTACTGGGTCATTAGGCCGAAAGCCGGTAGGCCGAATGTTGTTCGGCCGAATGCCGTTAGGCCGACTGCCATTAGGCCGACAGGGTCATTGGGCCGAACGCCATTTGGCCGAACGGGTCATTAGGCCGAATGGGTCATTAGGCCGAACGGGTCATTAGGCCGAATGGGTCATTAGGCCGAATGGACCAAAGAGAATGAAAAATATGTATTGCGGTTGTAACTGAAAACTTTCAATGAAGGGTAACTTTTTACGATTTTTTAAAACTTACAATAATAATGTTTAGAATATTTACAATACCTTTCTCGTTACTGTAATGGAACAAATAAATGAAAGCGACGCCTAATGTGGCTACGCCACATCGCTTTATGTCAAATGCTGTCCGACATCGCTCCGCTCCGTCGGACTTAAACTAAAAAAACCCCTATGTTTGAGTAATCCGGGCAAACGAGTGGATCACAGGTTTGCTTGCGAGAGGCCGCCGCTTCAGACGGCGGGTCGACAACGGCCACCTCGTCCGGCGGATCCTCAGCGGCTTTGGGCCGCTTCGGATCCTTGTCCTCGGTTATGCGGCTAGGCCGCATGCGCTAGAGCAGTGTAACAACCGAAAAATAGTTATGGCTAGTGGTTATATTAAGTTAAACTGATTTTTTTTATTTTAATTTTCTTTTATTACCTATGCTTTTTAAATGGGATTTTATTTTGAAATATCAATCATTGGCAATATACTTTGGGGTTGATTTTCTGGTGAACGGTATATTCTGATAAATTATTTCCGGATATTGATATTATAATCAGAATGGTTTTGTTTGGTAATTGTATTTTCTAGGGAAAACTCTTCGACATTATATTGTCTAAAGAATGTTTAGCTAAAACTTATAGAACCACGTTGGACTCCATCTGATCGCAGTTAACATCGTATATTTTATTTCGGGAATGATTGCTACAAAAGCAATAATATATTCATTAATTGCATAGGTATTAAAACTTTTAACGACTTTGCGGAGTCGTTCATTATTCTAAGCGTATTCATTCCTCTGTGCGGTTCTTCCTCCAACAAGGAACACGCCCACACACTACCAGCTTTCTGTCCAAACGAAGTTCGTCAGTCGTCTTCCATGTTCCCACATGCGGTGCTCCAACAAGTTTCGACTGGCTATGCCACGTTTCGACCGGGTTTGTTGTTCTTGATAATTCAATACATTGGAATATACAGATCAAAAATACGGAGGGTATATAGGAAGACAGCGCTGCGGAGACTAACGAGCTAACGATCAGAGGTTAATCGAGACTACCAACTCACAAAGAAGTACTCCAAATTCCATGGTACATCGTATACTAGATCTTTTGAAGTAAAGAAGAAAGAACGGTCCCTTCAGTTTTTGCGACCCTGACAAACAAATTTGATGATCGAATTTTCCATCTGGCTCGTAAAGCTGGTAGCAATTGCTCGTTGCTAAGTTCGTTTCAAGGATCGTTGCTACATGCATTTGTTATTTTTTACGAGCAAAAATGCGTAAAGATTTTTAAATCATGCAACTCCACCGAGATTGGGAGAAAGTAGCTCGTTAAATGGACTAGAAAAATCGACAAAAGATTGGTGAATCGTGAGGGAATTAAGTACTCAAAGAGAGGTTCCACTTGTACTGGTAAAGAAATTTTATGACGAGATGTTTTGAGGCGCTTGCTAACATTAAAACTGCGTCATTGTGCCAGAGAGACCTTTTGACGCACTAGGGGTACGTTGTGAACATCGGAAACAATTTGGGTTGAAACTTTAATTTTTCGGACGTTATGACATACACTCAATTTTTTATCTTATGACATACGGCTTGTGTATCTTAATGTTCCGGATGATACATGCAATGCTAATGAATACGTATTGGTATCCGCAATCAGCAAATTTAAAAAAATGTTTCTAAATAAAATGCATATAAATAAACCCATCACAACCGATGTTAAGGAAAATACAGCACTCTCCAAAGAAAAGCCAAGCACCTTCGATTATCAACGCGTTTTCTGTTTGACATTTCTTGGGACTCTCTAGTACAACATGACTTTTAGCCATGGGAAACTCGTGAACTCGTCATCTCAATTAGTCTCTGAAACGATGCTTTTAATCAAATGACATTCAGCGCAATAGTACATACGGCCTAATGAGCCATTCGGCCCTACTGTCTCATTCGGCCTAATGACCCATTCGGCTTAATGGCCCATTCGGCCGAATGGCGTTCGGCCTAATGACCTATTCGGCCTAATGACATTCGGCTTTATGACCCATTCGGCCTAATGGCGTTCGGCCTTGCAGCATTCGGCCTAACGGCTTTCGGCCTAATGGCCCGACACCGGTGTATCCGTATCGAACGGATGTTCAAAGATGTGTTTGTGATATATACGTATATTTATGTTGTCAATTCTGACAGTTGATAACAATGCTATATACATATATATATATATATATATATATATATATATATATATATATATATATATATATATATATATATATATATATATATATATATATATATATATATATATATATATATATATATATATATATATATATATATATATATATATATATATATATATATATATATATATATATATATATATATATATATATATATATATATATATATATACATAGCAAGAAAACATTATAATTTCTTATCGGAAATTTCACCTATGTTGACCAAAGCAATTCGTTTACTTTCAAAAATATTAATTATGATTATCGTGATAAACGAATGTGAGATATGAAAAAAATTCTTCTTAATTTCATTATGAATTTATTCAAGTGAACAAGTACATACACACTGACATTAGATTTCGCTGTTCGGTAATTCTTTTGTCGAAACTTTCGGTAAAGATCATAAGATAACTGGTTTTTAGGTAAACATGATTTATTCGACAGAAATTACGTCAGATTTTACCGAACAGTTTGTTATATACAAACGGTTTTACCAGAACCTGTAATTTAAATTCATTCAATAATATCGCATTATTCCCGTAAGCGGTACAAAAATACCAAACGTATGGTAAAATTATCTCTTCAATACTGAATTTCGGTAAACTCTGTTATTCATGAAAATTAACTGTCAAATCGCAGCCATTTGAAACTTTATGAAGTCTTTGGCAGAAAGTTTTTTGTTTATTCTTTTGTTGTCAGGCCCGTGAGTAAAAGATGATATCTTAAGAAAATTTTCGGTAAGCATTTCTTTACCTCAAACACAATGCAGTGGAACGCCAGCTATAGTGACCGTTGAAATCCATCCATTATACATCCGCTACCGCTGCCATTCCGATGCATTGCAGCGCATAGATCTTTACTGATCGCAGGTAAAAATCTTTCCAGGTTCTTTCTCGTGTTATGTTTCAACTATCGAATAGCCAATTTCCTTTTCTTCAATTCAAGTGTCATTAAAGCTACTATAAAATTACAAAAGTTATGCATTGTTTTTTTATAAATAAATCCGAACAATTTTTCATAATTAAGTTGAATTCAAAACACTGACTGTACCGAAAACGTCCGGTAACATTTGTAATAAAATTACCGAACTATTCGATAGTTTTTGACAGTTCAGAAAAAAATCTTAATTACTGAACACTCTGTAACTAGTTCGTTTACCGAACTGATTACCGAACGTTCAGCTGTTGAAAGTTCGATAAAAAATCACCGAATACTGCGAATATTTCTGTGTGTGTAGTGTGTAGCTAAACCTGTCCAAGAAACATATTAAAAGGAATACTTAGCTAGCTTTTTGAGATTTTTTAGCAGCGTCGTTCTATAGAAAGAATAATAATCTCTTGTTCTTTTCATTCATTTTCAGGTAAATATCAAATCTGCATATGGAAACTGGAAAAATGTTGCTGAAAAGGTTAGAATCAATTTACTACTTGCAAGATAATGTATAAAGAATTTGTGTTGAACACAGAAACTCATTGCAAAAAGTTTAATGTAACAGAAAGACGTTTTGCTATCTACTCACGAATTTTTACAACGAAGTATTTTTATATCTAAAGATAATTTGATAATTATTCATTCCGGCCCACCACACTAGGACTTCTTCATTCAATTTTATGCCAACTACCTTCCAATCTTGTCAGAAGCAGAAGCTATAAATCTCTCCGCTGTTGCTATCAGTAAAGAATTCTATATCAACTTTTGAATATGGCTAATAAGATTTGTAATCAAACTTTTGTTTTGCTGATTTCTCTTAATTTGTTATAATTTCAAAACAGAAAAACATTTGAAATTGATTCCACCAAGGGTAAAGATGTTGATTCATGCGTATTTTTCATGAAATTAAGCTTGGCAGTGTAATAATGAGCGAAATAAGTTTGTTTACAAAAATCTCATTAGCCCTTTTGAAGAATTAATATTGTATTCTAGTTACCATTTGGATGTTTATGCGCTGTAAAACAAGATGGTATTGTTGGCAGCCGGCTGTTAAATGAAAGTGATAACAGAAGATATAAGTGGCCTTGTGTTTGTGAATGCCATTGTGATTAACTTTAAGCAAACTGGCGCTTAATTTCATCCAATCTATAAGGTGCGCAGTGCATTTCTGATAGCGTTTAATAAGTTACACGAAGCAAGAACATGAACGTTAAAATTTAGATCCTCGTTTATATGAAAGTAGACACAATCGAAGTACGACTACATGATCTGTTATCGTGTGCTTCCAATCAGAGTATTGCCACTACCTTGTTGAATTACGGAGATGTGGAATCTGTTACGAATGACACTGGGAGAAACTTCTTCTTAGGTTTTCCGAAAGTTGTTGATGTGGTGAGAATGCGTCCGGCGCATCTTATTATTTTCTACGGATCATTCCATGTATACTTGATAGCATTATGCATAATCAGACAATACTGTACACCTACCCAAGTCAAGTCAATACATGTTAGTTCTATAACACTAGTTAAAATTTTTTGTGTAATCACGTTAAGTTAAGAAATAAAAGATGTTTTCTACAGCAATTTTGCTTTGCTGCACACAAAAAATGTCCAATTTATTGTACAAAGAAGCATTTTCAAGATTATTTTGAAAAACAAGTTTGGGGATACTCGTTTGAACATCCGATTAACGTTACAGACTTACAGTTTGAAAGGTAATGATCTGCCCTGTCCAAAAATAGGCAACATATGTAGATCAAATATAAATTTATTAAGGTTTGAAGCATCCAAAATTTAACAAGAAAAATTTTCGCCTATTATTTTAATTATTATTTTTTACTCCGAATAGGTCGCATGTAACCCTAAACATATACATATTACATATTTTTTTGAAAAAAGGATGCCAATACATTTTGAACTAGTTATTGATTGTATTGAAAGGATGATTTTCTCGCGATATATTGACCAATAACTACAAAACGAAAACAATTGTTCTTTTAAAGCTCCAAAACGCGTTTTGAAAAAATAATGAGTATTGTTTTCGTGCTCAGCGACCTAAAATGAGTCTAGAAAATACTTTTTCTCGCTGCTTAATTTTTTTTTCGTAAACTAGTGTAATAAACTGGTATACTACCAAAATACCCGCATTGAAAATTCTCAGCTAAATTCATCAACTGCCAATCAAACCGAATAACAGCCATCGAGATTGTATGCTTTACCCCTAACGGCAACACATCTAATGATTGTGGAGAATACCCTTTCAATCTCCACAATATGATTTGCTGTAATAACTAAATGATTTTATTATATTTAAATTGCGAAAGGAATCATTCAATCAATCACAACAAGTAGCAAGCAACGCAGTGTTACCCATACATATATAAATGCACTCAATGCTACATACTTTAGCAATTTTATTTTTGTTTAAATACACAATTTCTCTGATGAAAATAGTTTTAAAACCATTACTGTGTCTTTTAAGTTTTGCCTTTCTCAATAGAAAGGTATTGCAATTGCTCTGAAAACCGACTTTTTAACGGAGGCCCGGAGGGCCGAGTGACATATACCATTCGATTCAGTTCGTCGAGTTCGGCAAATGTCTGTGTGTGTATGTATGTGTGTGTGTATGTATGTGTGTGTATGTGCGTCTGTGTGTGTGTACGCGAACACAATCTCACTCACTTTTCTCAGAGATGGATGAACCGATTTTTAAAAACTTAGTCCCAAATGAAAGGTGCAACGTTCCCATAGGCTGCTATTGAATTTCTAATGGATCCGACTTCCGGTTCCGGAATTACAGGGTGATAAGTACGAACACGCAGAAAATGTCGATTTTAAGAAATTCTGCAATGAATGTATAAAGGTGAAAATTTTTCCAAAATATGACCACAACTGCTTCGATTTGTAGTATTAGGTCACTAACATCCATTCAAAGTCTATTTGGCCACATTGGCCACCATCATCGGTTCCGGAAGCCCCGGCGGAAGTATCTAAATTCAGAATAACAGTCACATCGGTTTCTCGGAGATGGCTAGACCGATTCGACTAAACTTGATCTCAAATGAAAGATATTGCGTCCCCGTAAATGGCTATCTAATTTCATCCCGATCCGACTTCCGGTTCCGGAGTTACAGGCTGTGGCGTGCGATCACATAGCAAATTGTGATTCAAACCGATACTCCGATGAAAGCAAAAAAAAAAAAAAGGTAAAAGGTAAAAATTTCGCTAAAATGTCTCTCAAACAACTTAAATTTGCTGTTCTAGGTCACCAACAGCCAACCAAACTTTCGTTGACTACATTGACCACCATAGACGGTTACGGAAGTGCCCGGGAAAAGCGGCCATCTTTCAAAATTTACGAACTCACATCAGTTTCCCGGAAATGGTTTGGCCGATTTTCACAAACTTAGTCTCAAATGATAGCTATAATATCCCCACAGATGTATATAAAATTTCATACGGATCGCTTATATGGGTCCGGAAATATAGACTAAATCGTCACGTCACATATGAAATTCCCATATAAGCCGGAACTCAAATTTTTTTTTCAAATTGAAATTTCAGAAATCGAATTCGTATTTTTGATGACAAACATCTTTAAAATGCATGAAACGTCGAGATTTTATGTTATTTCGAATTTTTTTTTTTTAAATCTACTTTTTGGGACTTTGCCGATTTCGCACCTTTTTGCCTTTCTCAATAGAAAGGTATTGCAATTGCTCTGAAAACCGACTTATGTATGTGTGTGTGTATGTATGTGTGTGTGTGTATGTGCGTCTGTGTGTGTGTACGCGAACACAATCTCACTCACTTTTCTCAGAGATGGATAAACCGATTTTTACAAACTTAGTCCCAAATGAAAGGTGCAACGTTCCCATAGGCTGCTATTGAATTTCTAATGGATCCGACTTCCGGTTCCGGAATTACAGGGTGATGAGTACGATCACGCAGAAAATGTCGATTTTAAGAAATTCTACAATGAATGTATAATGGTGAAAATTTTTCCAAAATGTGACCACAACTGCTTCGATTTGTAGTACAAGGTCATTAACAGCCATTCAAAGTCTCTTTGGTCACATTGGCCACCATCATCGGTTCCGGAAGCCCCGGCGGAAGTATCTAAATTCGGAATAACAGTCACATCGGTTTCTCGGAGATGGCTAGACCGATTCGACTAAACTTGCCCTCAAATGAAAGGTATTGCGTCCCCGTAAATGGCTTTTTAATTTCATCCCGATCCGACTTCCGGTTCCGGAGTTACAGGTTGTGGCGTGCGATCACATAGCAAATTGTGATTCAAACCGATACTCCGATGAAAGCAAAAAAGGTAAAAATTTCGCTAAAATGTCTCTCAAACAACTTAAATTTGCTATTCTAGGTCACCGACGGCCAACCAAACTTTCGTTGACTACATTGACCACCATAGACGGTTCCGGAAGTGCCCGGGAAAAGCGGCCATCTTTCAAAATTTACGAACTCACATCAGTTTCCCGAAAATGGTTGGGCCGATTTTCACAAACTTAGTCCCAAATGATAGCTGTATTATCCCCACAGATGTCTGTAAAATTTCGCACGGATCGCTTGTATGGTTCCGGAAATATAGACTGAACGGTCCGGTCACACATGAAATTCCCATATAAGCTGGAACTCAAATTTTTTTTCAAAGGGGGGACCTCATGAAATTTCAGAAATCGAATTCGTATTTTTGATGCCAAACATCTTTAAAATGCATGAAACGTCGAGATTTTATGTTATCTCGAAAAAAAATTTTTTTTATAAAAATCGACTTTTTGGGACTTTGCCGATTTTGCACCTTTTTGCCTTTCTCAATAGAAAGGTATTGCAATTGCTCTGAAAACCGACTTTTTAACGGAGGCCCGGAGGGCCGAGTGACATATACCATTCGATTCAGTTCGTCGAGTTCGGCAAATGTCTGTGTGTGTGTATGTATGTGTGTGTATGTGCGTCTGTGTGTGTGTACGCGAACACAATCTCACTCACTTTTCTCAGAGATGGATGAACCGATTTTTACAAACTTAGTCCCAAATGAAAGGTGCAACGTTCCCATAGGCTGCTATTGAATTTCTAATGGATCCGACTTCCGGTTCCGGAATTACAGGGTGATGAGTACGATCACGCAGAAAACGTCGATTTTAAGAAATTCTGCAATGAATGTATAATGGTGAAAATTTTTCCAAAATGTGACCACAACTGCTTCGATTTGTAGTACTAGGTCATTAACAGCCATTCAAAGTCTCTTTGGTCACATTGGCCACCATCATCGGTTCCGGAAGCCCCGGCGGAAGTATCCAAATTCAGAGTAACAGTCACATCGGTTTCTCGGAGATGGCTAGACCGATTCGACTAAACTTGACCTCAAATGAAAGGTATTGCGTCCCCGTAAATGGCTATTAAATTTTATCCCCAACCGACTTCCGGTTCCGGAGTTACGGGTTGTGGCGTGCGATCACATAGCAAATTGTGATTCAAACCGATACCCCGATGGAAGCAAAAAAGGTAAAAATTTCGCTAAAATGTCTCTCAAATAACTTAACTTTGCAGTTCTAGGTCACCGACGGCCAAACAAACTTTCGTTGACTACATTGACCACCATAGACGGTTCCGGAAGTGCCCGGGAAAAGCGGCCATCTTTCATAACTAGCAAACTCATATCAGTTTCTCGGAAATGGTTGGGCCGATTTTCACAAACTTAGTCCCAAATGATAGCTATATTATCCCCACAGATGTCTGTAACATTTCGCACGGACCGCTTGTATGGTTCCGGAAATATAGACTGAACGGTCCGGTCACACATGAAATTCCCATATAAGCCGGAACTCAAAAATTTTTTCAAAGGGGGGACCCCATGAAATTTCAGAAATCGAATTCGTATTTTTGATGCCAAACATCTTTAAAATGCATGAAACGTCGAGATTTTATGTTATCACGAAATTAATTTTTTTTAGAAATCGACTTTTTGGGACTTTGCCGATTTTGCACCTTTTTGCCTTTCTCATATAGAAAGGTTATGCAATCACTCTGAAAACGTCAACCTAATCCCGGCCCGGAGGGCCGAGTGTCATATCCCATTCGACTCAGTTCGTCGAGATCGGAAAAAGTCTGTATGTGTGTGTGTGTATGTATGTGTGTGTATGTGTGTGTATGTGTGTGTATGTGTGTGTATGTATGTGCGTATGTGTCAAATAATGTCACTCATTTTTCTCAGAGATGGCTGGACCGATTTGCCCAAACTTAGTCTCAAATGAAAGGTGCAACCTTCCCATCGGCTGCTATTGATTTTTGGATCGATCGGAATTCTGGTTCCGGAATTACGGGTTTCAGAGTGCGGCCACACAGAAATTTCGCATAAAAACTATAGGAAAAATTAAAAATAGAATTTTTATTTTTGATGCTAAATGTATTCAAGGTGCATAAAACGTCGAGATTTGATGCAAACACGAAAAAAATTTGACGAAGATTCACTTTTTTGGATTTTGCACATTTTTGCCTTTCTCATAGAAAAGGTTATGCAATCACTCTGAAAAACGTCAACCTAATCCCGGCCAAATTTTTTTTTTCGACTCGCATAAGGTTTCTGGATTTTAACAGGGGCGTAGTTGATGGTTTACGGAGAGGGGTTACACCCCCCCTCTACTGTTCACTCCCCTCCTTTAAAAATATCCTTAAATCACCCCTCAGACCACCACCTCATACCCCTCCCTTTCAACCCCATCATCTTTAAACCAGCACTATATTACAAAGCATACCAATTTAAGCTGGGGAGTCGTTCATTCATGGGACTTTCGCCCTCCTCACATACCCATCCCCGCATGACAAAATGAGTTAGCAAGCAGATAACATTGATCTAATGCTGATTAGGCTAATGGAGTATGATATTTTTTTGTTTCAAGTGTTTCACCGTCGACACGTAGCTCATCAAGTTCGTGGCTGGCATGCCATTGTGTATAAGTGCAAAGTGTACTAAGAATGTAATGGACATTTCCACAATTATGTTGAACATAAAAAGCCTCCGTGCCATAGTTTAGAGAAATGAGAAAGGCACAATTGCACCGCTAGGTGGATTAAAACAGGTTTTTTTTCTATGCTTGTGTTTCTTTCAGGTATACAGGGCCCTATTTTCACCCTATTAAGGCGGGTACCTGGCCAATTCATTAATTACTCGGCCTACAATCGTTGAAATGCGTGTAAATTGGTATCAACAGATTTGCTTCATTGTTAAGAATCAATCTAATAACACAAATGCCCTGAAAACGATGAAAAAATGAAAATGATCATGTTTGAGCGCAACGAAAACTCGAGTCGAGTGCTCCAATATGCCCTACCGTTTGACCCAATACGTTGAACAAAGATGCCATACGCTGCTCTAACCAACGGCTTCAAATGGGTAGGATGATAATAGAAGCATGGTGAAAACAGGCTCAATACCCTACATCTATGTACAACAGACTAATGGCTAGAGTCTAGCGATTGTCTAGTACCTATTTATAACTACACATAGCCTACGGTATGAAGTAATGAAACGACAAGCCTGAGCACATCGTAACCGGTTCCCTCCACAACTTGGTGCTACTCTGCATTTGATTTACTGAAGCAATTAAAAACTTGTTTCTACTAACGACCAGTTGACAACTTAAATTATTCATATATTATAATGATTGCCCCCGTGAATAGACTTCCGATTTCGCGCACTATCGGAAAATTTGCAGTATTTTGTAGCGGTCGCATTTTTAGCAAGTTTGCAGCCCATTGTCGAAAAATTATATTATCGGTGTCTATTCGTACAAAATGCCTAGGTTGCATTCAGAATTCCATTCAGTCTACAGCACGAGTCCATTAACATTCATTTTACTAGGTTAACGCACGTGCCTGGCCTGATACGGATTCTTCCACGTGCTTCTGATACTGTGGTTTCTACAAGGATCGAATCAATAAATCGACATAGCGGCGGTAGTTAAAATATATCTAGGGGAGTCCGGGGTTTGTTGGTGGAAGGAGTATGTTAGCAGAATCCTTTTTGCTCTGTTTACATTAGAAATATGGCGCTTTTGTGTACTTCGGGTAATGTGGAATACATACTCCAATGTATTTTTATTGTACAGTGGAGAACTTCAAATAATTACACATATTTTTCGATAGTGCCGGAAAAAAGCTTGCACATGGTGTCTCTGGTAGAAAATATTAAAAATATTATTAGTATCGCTGAAGCTTACTAATCGAAAGCTAAGATGTTCCTCTTTCATCTGAGCATAACTTTGAAATGTTCTAAATGGGTCTTGAAAATTTATTTCTTTGTAACAGTGTGATGATCATTTTTAGATGGTTTTGCAATGAGTACTTTTAGTTATCTCACGTTTAGGAGGTGAAATTAGTGAACACACAGTGTAAGAGAAATGGGCATGTTTCGTTAATAAAATTCTTCGAAAACATCATTTACACCATTTAGCCAGTTTCGCGTTGGTAATAAGCGTTTCCTTCAATTAATTGTTTCGAAATATATTTTTGCTCGAAGTTCTTATGTAATCAATGTTACATTCTATTATTGTTCGATTTTTCGAACAATTTTACCTCAATTTGGATTGTTTTAGTCTTAAATTTCGTTGAAAATTACGAGTTTTGACGCGATCGAAAGACATAAAAGAAGTGGTCCACATTTTAGCAGAAAACTATATTTTACGTAAAATTATTACATGCTGTTTTGTAGTCTGCGGGAAACGGTTTGAAAGCAGCAAGGGCGATCTTTAGGTATTACCTGTTTTTAGAGAAATTCTGTTATAGCAAATATGGAAAAGTTGAAATTTAAAGTGCGCTTTATTAAAAAGAAGTATTTCGATTTTTATTAGTCGACGAAACAAATGATCTAAATACACCAAACAAAACTAAAATGGTCTGAGAAATCTGAAAATGATATAATGATAAGAAAACTCATCTGTTTAAATATTTTTTCGAATTCATAGATGTGGAAAATTGTAACGATTTCCATATATTAGTATTTTTACGGTAAAATATGATTTTAGTGTATCACAAATCCAAATTTGTAACAAATTTGGAAGATTAATTTACAAGGACCGTTTATCTCACTTAACATTGAAATAGGAACCGGATATTAAGCCAATGTTGTTATAACTTATGTACTTACAAATACTGTAACCATTGCAGTCGGCTTAAAAATGACTTCACGATGTAAGTGATGCTCCTTTCTAAAAAATGCTTCTAAATTTAATTGTTATATTGCTATATTAAGTTCAATTGAATTCAAAGAACTCAAACACATCATTAACTGAAAACATACTATTTGATAACAATTATTCATCAATTTTCAAAAAATGTTAATATCATAGATTGACGTACAAACAAGTAATGAAGTATCCATATGTATATGAGCTTAGATACTTAAATTATTTTTCCGAAATAAAAAAGGCCTTTTTAAGAACAATCAAAACTTGTCTCGTTTAAAATAGGAGCGAATTTCCGGGGAGTGAGCACATCAGCGATATTGATTTGTTTGTGGCAATATTGCTCTACCAGAAACAAAAAAAAACCTAGTAAAATATTATTAAAATTTGAATTATCGCGAAATTGGCTCAATGTTGTTCATTGGTGTCTTTGAAGGTAGTTATTAACATAACAAGCCCTTTCTTCTGATTCTGTATGTCTAAAAACGCATCCCTCTAAAAGTGAGATATCTTCTTAGAGCTATTCTTTCAAAAGAAATCTTGAAAAATGTTTTAAAAAAATGTTCTAGACGCCTCGATAGAATATTTCAAATTTAGTCTCAGATAAAAAGAGGAGTATCTAAGCTTTTGGTTAGGGAGCTCTTCAGCTATACTGATTTCTTTGTCTAAATATTGTTCTACCAGTATCCGCTCACCACAAGAAAATAATGTCTTTTATAAAGTGTGGGACTGGGTTAAGTTTTCGGCGACTCATACGGGGCCATTATAACTGTGCAAAAATAATCAATTATTTTTATTTCTAGAATTCACTGCAAAGCAAGAAGATTATCTTGTGTATCTCCTCAATACAATGATCATTAACTTCGTGCTTTCGTCTAAAGAATTTCAAAAATTTGTTTTAAATAATACATTATGGCTAGGATCGACTAGTTCGAGGCACAAGACGTGCTACTAGGACCTTCGAAGCAGTTTTATTTCTATTTGATTGCTTCATTTTTGGTGTACCATCAAATTTCCCCATAGCTGCGACTCATATTGATAATTGTAAAATTGAATTTCATTTATCAAACCGTTTGATAAATTTTTAAGATGTAGTCAAAAGTTTCCCATTTTATATAATGCATTTCATATTGCACAAACTACTTAAATCAAAAAGATAAACACAAAAAAAATTTTGAAGCACCTCCAACCCTGGTTCTCCTACAATAGTAAATAAAACACATGTGTAAAAGCGGCCTGTGTCCACTACTATTTCATTCGGCACCCAAAATTGATTCGACTTTGACAATGCCATATGAATCAAATGTCGGCAGCAGTGACCGTTTCTGCGCACGTTTGTCTTACTAATTGGATATTTCATCAATTCTCTGTATGGTTTCACAACTTGTTGCGAAAGGGAACCGGAGGCTCGTCACTGAGTATACTGATGAAGATGATATCTAAGCCACTGCCGGATTTCGATTTAATAGCCATTTTAAAACATTTGCAATTATTTAAAGAAAACAACTGTGATATAAACAGTGAATGTATTAATCATAGCTGATCAATTGACTGCCGTTCGATTTACGTGCAACGCACAGTGGTCCCAAAAAGCAAAACCTATTTTAATCCACCTAGCGGTGCAATTATGCCTTTCTCAATCATGGATCACGAGAATGTGTGCGTTGTTTATATTCATTAAAAACTTTTAAATGCATATATTACATTTTATTATTATACATCACATGACAACTATATACAGGAAAATAAATCATTATTCGAGTTCTAAAATTTTGAAAAAGAAAAAACAGCCACGGTAATATTGAACTGAAAAAAGGTGCGAAATCGGCAAAGTCCCAAAAAATCGATCTTCATAAAAAAAAATTTTCGAGATAACATAAAATCTCGACGTTTCATGCATTTTAAAGATGTTTGGCATCAAAAATACGAATTCGATTTCTGAAATTTCATGGGGTCCCCCATTTGAAAAAAAATTAAAGTTCCGGCTTATATGGGAGTTTCATATGTGACCGGACGATTTAGTCTATATTTCCGGACCCATATAAGCGATCCGTACGAAATTTTATAGACATCTGTGGGGATATTATAGCTATCATTAGGGACTAAGTTTGTTAAAATCGGCCCAACCATTTCTGGGAAACTGATGTGAGTTCGTAAATTTTGAAAGATGGCCGCTTTTCCCGGGCACTTCCGGAACCGTCTATGGTGGTCAATGTAGTCAACGAAAGTTTGGTTGGCCATCGGTGACCTAGAACAGCAAATTTTTACCTTTTTTGCTTTCATCGGAGTATCGGTTTGAATCACAATTTTCTATGTGATCGCACACCACAACCTGTAACTCCGGAACCGGTAGTCGGATCGGGATGAAATTAAATAGCCATTTACGGGGACGCAATACCTTTCATTTGAGGCCAAGTTTAGTCGAATCGGTCTAGCCATCTCCGAGAAACCGATGTGACTGTTATTCTGAATTTAGATACTTCCGCCGGGGCTTCCGGAACCGATTATGGTGGCCAATGTGGCCAAATAGACTTTGAATGGATGTTAGTGACCTAATACTACAAATCGAAGCAGTTGTCGTCATATTTTGGAAAAATTTTCACCTTTATACATTCATTGCAGAATTTATTAAAATCGACATTTTCTGCGTGTTCGTACTCATCACCCTGTAATTCCGGAACCGGAAGTCGGATCCATTAGAAATTCAATAGCAGCCTATGGGAACGTTGCACCTTTCATTTGAGACTAAGTTTGTCGAAATCGGTTCAGCCATCTCTGAGAAAAATGAGTGACATTTTTGGTCACATACACACACATACGCACATACACACATACATACATACACACATACATACACACACAGACATTTGCCGAACTCGACGAACTGAATCGAATGGTATATGTCACTCGGGCCTCCGTTGAAAAGTCGGTTTTCAGAGCAATTGCAATACCTTTCTATTGAGAAAGGCAAAAAAGGATTTTTTTTTATCAAAGCTGTTGACTTTAGCAATTTGGTGTGTTTGAGAAAGCTTCTTGGAATAGAACACCCCTTCTTTTCATCTTATCGGATTGATGATTAATCCCACCAATAGTGATTTTCGAATTTTATATACTGCAATAATTCAGATTTCAGCAAAATAGTAGAGAAACTCATTACAATCACTTTACCTGAAAACTTCAAACTTCAAGTTTTTAAGCTCGACGCGGAATGGTAAATGGTGGTTAGAGTTGTGACATTATTTTTATATAATATGCGATATATTGATTCCCTTCATCCATATTATCCATCATATTGGCACTAGAATTTTGTGATTCGAAAATACAGTGGCTCTTGGTGATGCCATGAGAATAATATGAATTTGAATTATATGAGAAATCTATTATCTCACTACTAGGTGGATTACTTAGTGATTTGTGTATTCATATACAATTTCACATCTACCTCACAGCGGAACCCAACGCTAAATCCAATAGGTAAATACATGGACATTGGAAAAATTTCAACTTGAGGTGAAATTACATATTATTCTGAAATTGGTAAGTTAGGGATAGAAATATAAATATCTCCGCCGATTGTGAACGGATTTTGACAATCTATAGCAGTGGTTTTCAACCGGGGGTAAACTCACCCCCAGAGGTAAATTGGACTATTGTAGGGGTGAATATTAGTGGGGTAAGTTTAACTTTGATCCTAACATTCCCGTTGGATATTTGTCTTTATATATTGTTGCCTACAGAAAATGTTCAGGAACAAGTTTTAAATTAGCAAACTATGGTTGTCATACAATAGAAAATCATTGTTTTCTGACCGGGCAATTTTCAAAAAGGGGTACATTGTGGGGATCAATATTCGGAAAGGGGTACGTGGAACGAAAAAACCACTGATCTATAGCTTGTTAGAAAGGTATTGTTACAAGCTTCCTAATTAAACGCACACAGCACGACCAAATTACTTAGTTTGAAATAGATTTGCTTAAAATATGTTTTGTTTTGACAAAATTACTCATATCTCAGAAAGCAAAAGACATATTCAAAAACAAAAATAATAGTGTCAAATTGTCACGTTAGGCGTTTTTGTTTAAAAATATTTTCGTTAAGATCGGTTCATCCGTTGATGAGATAATCACATGACATTAGTGCACATACATACATACACAGTGTATGAATGTATGTGCACTAATGTCATGTAACTGTAACTTAACTCCGCTAGCGAATCACGGATCTCAATAGTAGCATGTCTGTAATAACCTACGTACTTGGAACTATTGAGAACCAGAGCTACAGGTCCAAAGCCCTGGTAAAGGAGGATGATTGTGATGATCTGGGCCGCGGTCACCACGTAAAGCAAAAAAGGTCATAACCCCAAGTCCAAGGCGTGAAGTGACCCGTGCCGAAGGATGAGTGATCGAGGGGGTGAAAAAGATGCTCGATCGTTAACGGAGCCTGTGGGGTACCTGGGCAACCCCCACAGTAAGTGTCCCTTACCACGTTATTGCGGAGCTCTGGCGTGGCGGACCTTTCTTTCTCGCGCGACTCGTGGGATCAATGAGCGACATGAAAAACAATAAAAGCAAACAATCGGAGGTACCGAACCCCTTCGCTAAAGGTGGTTTGATGAGGTCTCCCCCCAGTGGGGAGAGTAGTGGAGCGACGGTGGCTGCATCCGACAGCACCAGTGACCCCCCAGCAGTGGTAGAAAATAGCCCTACCAACGTGCTGGACGGGCCACTGACCGCGATGCGTAAAGTGGTGGAGCAGCTCGATACTATAGTCGAGTTCACTAACGCGAAGCAAAATATCAGCAAGGAGCTGAAACAGAGCCTGCTGGTGCTCCGGAAGACAGGTTCGTGTCGCAAGACAGGAACAGCAGGCTTACGCCAAGAGGGTGGAATGTCGGGAGAAGTCTGACAGAAAAACCCAGACAGTGGCCTCCAAGAAGGAGGGAAGAGAGAAGGCCGACATAGGTACCCAGACAGGGGCTTTCCTCTTCCCCTTCTATGGAGCAGCCATGTCGCTCGAAGCGGCAGCTGAGTTCCCCTCGAAGGGCAAGGGCAAGCGCAAGACGACGTCGAACACGAAGCGCCCTAGGAAGTCACCAGGCGAGGGTGCAAAAACCAACACCATACGGCGTGTAACCGCCACGGCCAAACGCCGTTTGATCGAGGTAAACCGGGGCGAAAATGACCCCGCCGGGCTGAGAGAAGGTACCAGCAACTCGGCGTAACCGGGGCAGGGGGCGTAAACCCCTGGACGCTGGTCACCAAGAAGAAGCCGACACCGACACCGGATGCACCACGGCCCGCGAAGAAGGCCAAGGACAGAAGCGAGACCTTGTGGTTAAAGACCGACAAGGACAAATATGCCAACGTCCTAAAGTCGATGAGGGCGGCCGAAAGCCTCTCGGCCCTCGGGCAAGACGTGCGCAGCGTGAGACGTCTGTGGCTGGGATACAACACCTGATACCCTTATTCAGCGGATGTGTCAAGCGGTGGAGAAATGGAACGCAGTCTAGACTGCAACCACTCAGATTGCCTGCAGGCTACAGAGAATCTGGCGCACCGAGCAACAGACGACGGGTGCGACTAACTAGTGATTGATTAATTGGAGCGGAAAGGGCCGAGCGCGAAAAAGTGAGTGAATGGTCTGTTCATGCTGAGGCAGGTTTGGCGCAGCGACTGGCAACCGCGTAAGGGGTAAACCCAGCCACCCCGAAGCAAGGCAGAAGGGCTAGTGAATAGGCGTATATACCCGATCAAAAATACATAACAAAAAGATTTCAAAACTATATCTCGCTTTGTTACTTGTTATAATTTTCTGTTATTTTAACTACTAACGAGACCAAATTTATAATACAATATGTTACGAAAATTGAATTCTGTTATAATCTTAGCGTGATAGAGGTGAGCACAAAAGTAAGCCTCACATGGAGTGTTAGAGAGTGAATCAGGGTATGACAGAGCGAGCACCCAAGTAAGCCTCATACAGGATGTATGAACGCGTGAATGAGCGAGTACATCAAGTACAGCCATCCCCTTAGAAGTAATACCGAGCGGTAGTCCCTGGGGGGAACAATGGCGGTGCACAATGGAGTTTAGTCGGTCTTACCTTGTCATAGTGGAGCCCGACACTCCAGTACACTCCGTGTGGTAGCTTGGCATGTACTAAGCACGTGTACTGGGTCAATGCGTAAATTGCATTCTTTATTATAAAAAAAGACATTGTCCCAGTTTGTCGAGCTGAAAAAGTTTTCACAGATTGAGCGAATCCTATACATTTCTTTCCTAAGAAATGTAGAAACCCTCCTAATTAGGGTTAGGTATTTTTTACATAACATGTGTATGCAAAGTTTTTGAATGTCAGTTAACACTGCAAATCGTGTTTTTTTTTAGAAAGGTTCTACAAAAATATTCGTCACCGAGTCGCTCGTCGATATTTTTTAGTAGAAAAATTACAGAATGTTATTGAAATGATACATTATAATGTACAAAAGGTTTGATCAGTTCGCTTTACCCAAATTTCTAAAAAAATCGCAAAAAGCGTAGTTTTTGACGCTGAAGCCCTTCTTCATGCCCATACTTATCTTGAAGTTATTGCAGTTAATCTGTTTGGTATCCGGTGGAGCAGTGCTGCAGGGACAGTTTACGTTGACGATGAAAAATGATTTTCATATATCTTCATTATTTTGCAATATAATTGAAAACTGATAAAAGGTATCAATTTACTTTTCATAATTTTAACGACACTCAATTGGCTAGAAATTACTGGGTAGGGAAAGTTATGAAAATTAGAGCCATAGTACTCAAGTGAGAGCAAGAATGTGAAGTATACAGATCGGAAAACTAGAAGTGGCAGGGTCATTGGAACAGGCTTAACATCTTATCAATTTAGATTGTGTTCGACTACATTTTTCCCAAAATTGGTCTATTGTAAATATTCTAGGAGTATTGTATTGAACATTGGAATGTAAAAATAGATCAGCTTCTACCAATGCGACGGAAGCATCTTTATGAAAAAGGTTTTTCGTGTCTCTTGACCAACCAAATAACCAACAAGGTTATTGGATGCGTGGTACGCAGTTCTTGAACATACCCTTTTATTTTTACGAGTACGACATTCATTTGCATTCACACATAAATAACGAGCATAATCCATAACAATAAATCAAGAAGTTAAAATGATTTTGAACCAAAAATCATGTGGGGGCGACTTTACGCCAATTTTTAGTTCTTTATATATCATGTTCAATCTTGATTTTCCAAAAGTTCTTTTCACTGACTTTGAAGGTACTTCTGTTATACGTAAAATATCAAACAGTTTCAAATTTGAATTTGCATGATCGTAGTTCTTGAGTGTAATTTATAAAACGTTCTTTTTGGCGTATAGTAACCCCCGATTACGGTATCTTCGAAAAAAATATTAAAAATTACTGTGAAAGACCGCAAAGAAAGTGATTGCAAAATATTATTAGTATGTTAGTATGTATGTATGTATGCACATATAGCAAATTCTCAACGCCTGATGTTGAGCCACTAGTGGCGCGATGTAAAACACCATGTCATGAAAACTCATCGAGCACCAAGTGTACTGCAGTCGAGCCCTATGTATGTAGTTCAAAAACATTTGCATCCTTCATCGCCACTATGTAAAAATTATACACTTCTAACAGCTGTTGACGTTGTCGATCACGTGAGGGGTCAACCCGTGCTCTGATTGGATTTCATACTGGGCGGGCCTTTATGTTCTGTACCGATCAGTACTTGTCAGTCTTGCAACGCTTATTCAGCATAAATACATACAAAGTAGTATAGTAATAGAAAATATACCTTAATCGCTGCTTCTTTAGCAATCATGTGATGTTTGTGTTGTTTAGAAAATATTTGAAGTAAAAAATGAGACCTTAATTTTTTTGTTCCTATTTGAAATTTGACGTACTGCGTATAAATATAGGAACTAGCACATCAGAAAATGTAGCGACGGTGGCGAGATTTTCGATGGATAAAAGAACTCATACATGTGAATATGTCATATTTTTAGCGAGGTATAAAACAACAGGTGGATGATGAGTTCGTATATTTAAATAAGCTAGAATATTACTAGTACGTGATGGAACTTTTTTCTCGAGGGGATCGTTGAATGTAGGAACGCAAAGGATCGCACTATTCCGCAGCTAGTAAATATTCAAACACTCCGTGTTTGAAGCTAGTAAATATTGCATCCACTATCTGCTTCATAACAGTGGAAAGTCACCAGAACTCTCCCACCTATCTAACAGCGCATAGCAAATTGTAGCAAATTTGTACATTCACCGCAAAATTATCGCCAAACTGTTAATTAGTTCGTTTGGGATCAATCGTTTACCTACTGACTGACTAGTGCAGCACCGTCCTGGCCTTGTCGGAATCGTCGGTCCCTTGCGAGGTTGTGCTAATTTTAGATAGCGGCTGTAAATGACAACACCCAACGGAGAGCTTACTGGTGTATTCAATATTTAGAATGACACTCTCATTGCACCGCCTTCTGAAAGTTTTAATTCGCTTAATTTTTAGAGGATTTCATAAAATAGAATCCCCGGAAACATTTTCTGAACTATTTACTCAGTAAATAAACGCTGCTGAAAACAGAAAGAAACGACATGGAGAAGGTTTCTTATATTTATTTTTTTTTTGAAGTTAGGAAAACGAACGAAATATTGTTTTATAGATCGGCTTTTGCAGTCTAGTTTCGGTCATCAGTTTTGGCCTGTTCAAGGTAACACATTTATGTAGAAAAAGACCAACGCATGTGATCAAACGTCGGCCAATAAAGAAGCCGTTCTAATGTTATACATCGCAAAAGTCGGACACCTATAAATCAATCTTTCGGTCGTCTTTCTAACGCAAAATACAGCGTCACTGTCAGCTTCGCCAAGTGTGATTTTTTTGATTGGCGATTGTGACGAATGTTTGAACTACACAAGATTACATAGGTAACCATATTGTAGCATATTATATTACGCAGAACATTTTTTAAAATATTAATAAGCTCGAGACAAGTCCTAATATAATATTCTGGTGCTCAATACTGCTTCTGGGTTTCCGCCTATTGGTCGTGTTCCAATTATTGGAACCAATAATTGGAACATGGTCAATAGCCAGAGAAGCTACACACGGAGCACCAGTATTCAGCACCAGAATAGTACATTTAGCGTTGTTTCGAGCTTTTTAAGATTTAAGATTTTAAGATGTTCTGCGTCAAATAATAAAGATTCCGGTACATTACGGTTTCCTACGTAATCTTTTATAATTCAAATATTCATCGCAATCTATGATCAGCTAAAATTATAAATATTCTTCGCTATAGATGCCACCAGAAAATGTGGTAAATATAAATCCAAAGTGAAAAAAATTCTGACAAGCAGTAAATGCAATGTAAGACTAGAAATCGTTTTTACCTACTCCAAATGGCTAGAGTCACTGAATCCGCTCAGTTCGGTTCGAGATTGATCTATTGATCGAAACAAACTGCATAGACAAAAAAACAGCTCATATATGAGAAGCAACCAGTTATTTTCCATTTTCATGAGCTACCTTTCGCAAACATAACGCAAATAAAAATTGCAAGAGTTCAATAACATTGGATTTCTGGCTATTTTTAGCACTTGATTGTTAGGGGATAATAGGGTAAGATGAACCAGCGGCCGGTAGAGTTGTCTTGAAAAGCGAATATTGCTATAATAATACCACTTCTCAATGTTTAACTTATAAAACATTTAAATAATTCAGGAAGGGCTAAACGGCATCTCATTTTGCGGCTGTAACATCAAAACAATTTCAAGTGAAATTGATGTTATTTTGTCTTTCTATATGTGGTTTTTATATGTGAAAAATTATTTTGTATGCGTTGCATGTGAGTAAGGTAAATTGAGAATCTAAAAAGAAACTGTCTTTTCTGGTGGTAAAACGTGCCAGTCTCGTTCAAATCTACATTTTTCATATACTTACAATCGTAGTCAACTGAATTTCCGGATAAATGGTTAACATATTTTATATTCTGAATATGGAAGAGACATTTCAATTGTGAACTAAGATATCCGACTCAACCTGGTCGGAGAGAGATAGAGAGATATCAGGGAAGATCAAGAGGATTCAGTGTATAAATAAACAAGATTCTTAGAGGGCCCGTCATACACCATTGTCCCCTATCAGCGCAATATTGTTTCTTCCGTTTCGCCAACTTTGGAAAACTAGGCTGCAACGAAAGTGATCGGCGCTTGTAGCGTAAAAATCCAAAAACATATGTACATAGTAATTTGGGCATTTGTAAACTGGGACATTCTCTGATCAACTTATCTTTTGAATATATTTCCAACACGTTTATCTTGTTTTGACACAGCACAAATACCGGAAAAATGAGTAACTGATATGAAGAAAAAATGGGTGTGTCATGCTTTGATAAAATGGTGCATCTACAAATAAAACCGTGTATGTATGTATAGGTGAAATTTGCCATATGTTATCTACCTAAACTAATCTAATCAAACAGTAAAGCGCGAAATTTCATCATCATTACTGCAGTAAAAAGCGACATTTCATCATAATTACTGCACAGCAACGATTCCTAATTGGAAATATGAGGGGTTCAAGTCTACTAAGAAGCCGATGTAATTATTGCAGTGAATCCGAAAATTTCGGATACACTTTCGATGTGAATATTTTGTTTATTATTTTAGGTGGATTCGCTGTGTTCATGCGACAAAGCTTGCAAAAAATTACTAAAAGTGTTTTATTACATATAATTCCAAAATAATCCCTTTTTAATCCATTCATGCCCATGTTGTGTATGAGCAACAAGGTCCTTAAAAATAAGCAAAGTTTGCCTCACAAAAACAAGTAAGACTAATAATTGTGATTATTATATTTCATTTGAGCACCAACAGCTGTACTAGTGACCGTAGAACTGAAGCTATTGCAATTATTGTGATTTGATTCCTCTGCAGCAGTGCTGCCGAGACAGTTTATGTTAACGAAAAAAATAAATTTTAATATAACTTCGCTTCGTTGAAATATAATTGAAAACTAATAAAACCTATAAATTTCGACCGTTTTCGACTACCTTTTCCAAGCAATTGAAGTGTAAAAAAATTAGGAGAATTGTATTTGTGAGCGAATCTTGCACAGATTCGTCATATACTGGCTGCGTTTTCTATGATCCCTAGTATTTTGACTTATTTTAATTGTCGGTACTGTCAAAGCTGTGTTTATATCGAAATGAAAAATTATGATATCACAGATTTTTTTACCATAAATCGTGTAATAATTTCCTTAGTTCTTGTTTGATAAAATTACATTTAAATTGTCAAAAGAGCAAACCTCACAAACCGCAGTTAATAGTTTACAATATCTTTTTCGAAATGAAAACTATGTTCATTTTCAATGATTTTGTTGGTACGGTAATTTATTTCGATAAACTTTAAGTTGTACGCTTAATTTTAGCGCATTCAAAATGGCATATTTTAGGTTTTTGCAATAATAAAACTTCTAAAAAGCATTTTGCAAACTACGTCTATGCTCATATTTAGACGAATAAAAAAGTTATATAACAATAGCATATTGAAAACATATCTTTTCGAGGCCCAGAGTTTCAATTTCACGCATCACGTATTTCTGATGAAATGAAGTCAAAGCGCAAATTCCACAACTAATTTAATAGAAACGTATCCGTCGGATTTTGGGTTGATCATTCAGAACATTCACCAACATCGGAATAAAATGTTCTCGCATGAAACCCGTACGTAAAAATACCAAAGAACCTGTTGTCCGAAAAAAATGGAAATTTCCGACACCGTGCAAAATTGTGTAGCTAGTGAATCATCGTCAAAAGCGAAATGCAAAGTTTTCCCCACCATCCCCAACCTTATCTCTGTTCGAAACTCACGTGAACATATTTGCTGCAACACGTACGCTGATCGCACTCACATGTATCAAGGCACGAAATGCCTATGATATCATCAAATCACATCCTCGTGACTTGCCAAAACGTAAGCAGTAGGTGTACTTTGCGGGCTGCACACGCAGGTCACTCCATTCATATTCCGCCCATGACAAAACGGTATATGATTGACTGATTATTTGCAAATGGACTCATTAGACTGTCCGGTTTACTTTCAAATAAATTATTTAGCATTGAGCCTAACAACTTCCTCGAATAATAGCTACGTCAGCTTCATTCAGCTTATTTTTGTTGCAATCTGTTTATCGCACTGTGTCGGTAACATCTGAAGCGAATGGTTGTTGACGATCGTAAGTGATTATATTTGAACCCCAAGTGCCTATCCATGAACAAAGCCGAGCCCCCAATGACCGGCCGACCTTAACGGCTATTTTGCAGCAAAATGAAACACGCGCTGTTTAGATCGATGGCGGTACGCTATAACAGCACCAGCAGTCGCCCCAGCCGATTTATAAACTGCCATCACAAACGTACAGGCGTAAGTTGTACTACAAGTCAGTCTAATTAATCGACGCTTGATCTGCATTCTCATGACCTTCAAAACAACATTCCGTAATTCGTCTTCCAGTTATCTATCGATAATAGCATAGTCGTATTGTCGATCCCATCGTAACTCATATTCCTACTGGATCGATTACCCGGAATCAAAAGCGATAACATGTTGTGTCGCAACGGTTACAAAAATTGATTGTAATTGTTTTCCAGCTTTGAGGTCACCACCAATCTTCACCCGTAAATCCTAAAAGTCCAACTGGGTCGGTCTATCTAAGTGACTTTGAACTCTGGGCTTCCCCGTCACAAGAAAACCTGCATTCGACGACTCATGCTGCCTAACGACATGTATAGCCAAGCCTAATGAAACTCTAGATAAAAATTCCGCGTTTCAAAGTACACATGATTAAGTCAGCAGCAAATTCCAAGACGCAGTACAGTTTGTCCCTCGAAGCTATTTCCGTCCACCTGGTCATCATTCCGTCCCCGATTCCTGCCCCGCTTTTGCTGCACCGTCGCCGTTTGGAGGTGTGTCTTGTGATTGACGTGCACAAATGCCGCCAATTATATCGCGGATGGTGACACTGTATCTCGAACTAGATGTATCATGGTAGGTGGAGTATGCTGCACACGTGATGCATCTTTCACGCGATATGAGATGCATGTGCTAAAGAGAATGCAGATCACAATTATTTAGCTAGGGGCCGTACACAAATGACGTAGCTTTTTTTCGGCGATTTTTGACCCCTCCCTCCCCCCTCGTAGCATTTGGTCACAAAATTGTAACCTCCCCCTCATAAATAACGTAGCATTTACCTACCCCCTACCCCTAGTCCTATGCAAAGCGATCGGGGGATGAAAAAAAAATTACAAATGTTTTTCAATTATTTTAAATACATGTCCTTTCAAAATGTTTGACAACTTTTAGCAGCATTTTCATTATAACAGCAAATCGTGTGTAAAATAAGCCCATTTCATGACAAATATAGTGTTGATAGCTTTGTTTTGAATTTTATATGTCAAGGGTAGCATGAAGAGAAGTTCTCTCAGTTCACAATCCTGCAGCTGCCAATGCTTCTAAGAAGCATACGTTCATCCAAATTACTAAATTTTATTTGGTTGAATCCGAAGTGAAAATTTAATGCAGCTTCCAAACTAAGTCTACTAGTTAGCAACATTAGCTAACTAATGTAGCAAGTTAAATCCGCATACAAAATCTTTTCGTATTTTTGCGAACTTGTAATTCCGCGAATCGTAAAATTTATCTCATGAAAAACCGCATCAAAAGTAACTTGTTTGAATTTAAATTTATTTCTCTTGAAAATGGAGGATCATTAAATTATTTTCTCTAAACAATGGGTTTAAACTTAATGCTACGTCGCACAACTTCTGACCCTACCCTCCCCCTCGTCACACTTCGTCACAAATTTGGTATACCCTCCCTACCCCCCAAAATGCTACGTCATTTATGCATGGCCCCCTATAGGTTGACAAGTCAAGACATACTGTTTGAATGCATAGGTATCGGAATAACAGATCGAAAACAAAAAGATACAGTGAAGCCCCCGATTTTATCAGTCGATTGAATTCTAGCAAATTTATGATCATAGAGTATTAAAATGTTATTTGATTTATTGGAACTGGTGTAATCATAGACTGTTACTTTGATACCGAAGGGTTGGTTATATGGTTCTCAACTTACAAAGAAATAAAATATGTATACAAAAATAAAAAATTGAATTAATTTTAATAAAATTTAATAATGTACTAAATTAGGGGATCGCGGGTCAAGTCCGACACCTTAAGCGCAATAATTTTTCTAAAATTGCACAAAGCTCCTAAAATTGTATATTCTGTGCATAATCCTTGTTTAGGTGGCTCTTATTAAAAAATATTTTTTAGCGTTTCAAAAAATTGAATTCATTAAAAATTATTGGTTGCCAAAAAATGGAGAAAAATGACATTTTAAAAACGCTGCGGGGTAAGACCGACGCCCCAAAGGGGCAATAGCGACCCCGTTTTGAACTTTCTTTTTATCCAATTTTTTCCATTATAAATGTATTGTGTATGTGTGATAAAGTACAATTAGGTGTATATGAGTATGTGTGATGCAAACGCATGCTTTCTGTAGTTTCATCGTGTAGCAAGAGGAAGAGCATTCGCATGTGTGGTGTTATGAATAAATAATGTTTAACGCATGGTTTATATTATGGTACGGGTTATCTCAAATTATTATCTCGAGCTTTATTGCCGCTTGTATATCCATTCTAACGAGGAAGAGCTGTTCTGCAAGCAGATTATATACGTTGTTACTAGGACTCATTCACTTAGAAGTAACGCACGCTTTGTACTAAGCTATCCGGTTCGTGTATTGATTTTTCGGAACACTTTCGATCAACAATCCGACGGTCAATGAAATTTTTTCTTCAATATCATTTCAAAATCTCATATTAGATTATTCTTTTCGTTTCTTTTTGTACTATAACTATGAATCACGTTCAATTTATTTCCTAATTTTTTTGGTCGGCTTGAGACAATACTGATAAATGCAAAAAACATAGTTCCCGTGTATTTCAATTATTAACATGACGTAATTATGGTAAAATTAAACACAACAAATATACCCAGTCGTTTGTATCGAAATAAAAATGAACCCATCATCTAAACACCGTGTCGGTCTTACCCCACCCAAAAATTGTCGGTCTTACCCCAACAGCGCACATTTTTGTTAAATGCTCAATTAACAGTATTAAAATACTCAAACTTATCTTCAATACACACAAATAACGATATGGAGAGTTGAGTCTACTTTCTACTTCTGCCCAAGTCAGACGTACAATCGAACCAAGTGAACAACAACTAGCAACCTCTCGATCTAGTGTGCATTGTCTCGAGAACAAAGGAAACTTTTAATTTATTCTTGCCATCATGAGTAAAGTTGACGAAAAATCTCTGCTCCTACCCAACACAGCTAGGGTTCGCAGTACCGACCCTTTTTGGCGAGAACCGGTACTACGGTACTGAAGCCCTCAGTACCGGTAGTACCGGTACTAGAATATTTTTTTTAAAAAATCGAAAAAAGCTTCAAAGTGAAGTTGAATGCTCAAACTGATGACCTTATTTTCAGATAATTGATTTGTGCTGATCAAAAAACATGTTTATTGCTTTTAATTTACTTGCATGACTCATTTCAGAAGATATTTTTTGTATGCGGCACCTTCTTTTATTTCGAAATCTAGGCCACTTTGAAATCGATAACTGCTAAGAGGTGCAACTTTCGTCGACTTCAGCAGATGGTAAATGTAAGAAACCCCATTAACAACAGTAAATCAAAGCGAGAACACCAGTAAATCCGAACAGGTTGCTCGCATTTCCACTCTTGCTTTTCTGTAAATTGGTTTCGACCTTTATGTCGTTTGCCTACTATTCTCTAATGCATACCAACGCTCCTTGCTTTCCTGTAAACTATGCAGTTTTGCAGAATTTTCCGATCACCAATAATTACAAATCGCCCAATTTTAACCAGTTCACCAACTCTAAAATTGTTAGCTACTAAATCGCTGTTCGTTCTTTTATGGATAAAGGTTTAAGAACAAACCAAATACAGACATGACTTAGACCATAGTCTTATAACGCGCCACCTAATGAATAATGGAAGCAAATCAGAATGTCGCGAATAAAAAAATCATAGCAAATTTTTACGTCTCTTACGCTATATGTGAGTATTTTGAAATTTAGTACAAGATTGTTAAAATTTAATTTCGACAAAATAGTGCAGGAATTTAAACATACCGTTCAGTACAACGCGAGCTAGTTAACTTTTAGAATTATTATGATGATGGCCCCAACTCATTTCCCCACAAAGGTGTTAGCTCAACGATTTATCCAGAAGGTAACTAATATAATTAAAAGTCATCTTGCCGACCGATATTTTGATACAGGTCTCCCTAGAGAGTTCACATATTTTTCATAAAAAATTGTATGGTACCGAAAATACCGGTACTGGCATTTGTTCAGTACCGGTATTACGGTACCAAAAATGGGTCGGTATTCCCGGGATTTTCGGTACCGGTATTACCGGTACCACAACCCTAAACACAGCGGTCGTTGACTTTAAATTCTGTTCAATAAGATTGAGTTTTCGTGAAGTGGAATACCTGCTGAAGGTGAAGATGCAGCTAAAGCTCAAGGAGGTTATGTATCTACAGTATCATCATCTTCGCAATGTAGTGCTCATATCATTCAACACGTTAGCACAAGCCGAACGTTTCGTTTTGCAGAACAACTTGAAGCACATGACTGAAAGTGATAAAGTTGGAATTGAGATTCCCGTGTATATAGAAAACGACTATGTAGATGTAAAATTACATGACCTATCACTACGTACCCCTCCCGATCTAATCGCAAAATACATGTCGCAATACGGAGAAGTAGAATCCGTTACACGTGATACGTGGAGAAATTTCTTCCCGGGTACACCTAACGGTGTTCTTGTGGTGAGGATGCGGATCGAAAGACCTATCCCCTCCCACTTGACTATAAAACTTAAAACCCACGAAGCTACTATTCATCAAACTACGTTATGCACCCATGAGGGGCAAACTCCTACGTGCAAGTATTGTAATCAGACAGCACACCACGGACAACCTTGCGCGGAAGATACAGAGGAGAATGTATCGCTACCGATTGCCAATCCACGGAAAACCAACCCAAAAAGAATTTTCAATACGAATACCTGAACCACAAACGGTTGCCAAATTTGTGGCAGCTGTTCAGTCCATATTGACAACTGCCAAAGCAGTATCCAGCACCCCTGAAACAACTGTAAGTAACATCGGTGATGAAGATAATAAGAATGACGACGGATTTACATTGGTCACCCGTAAGTGCAAGAAGCAGGAAAGAACATCTGGTCGCGAGCACCAAGGCACTTTTAACGATGATGACCTTGATGCGGAGGACAGGAGAGAATTAAACGGTCCCCATGACGCAGTAGGCGAATCGCGAAAGAAGGTCTCCGCTCGCAATAAAAAGTTGCGCGCACGAGATCCAACGGACAAATAATTTTTTTTTTTTATTTTTTACATATTGTAAACACATAAAAGATCCACGGATCCGTTAAGCTACCGCTATGAGCCGTGTCAAATAAACGAAATATATATATAAAAAAACGATATGGAGAGTAGAATAGAATGTGTGACAAAAAAACTGGTCATTTTCAAAGCTTTTGTGTTATTAAAACCTTAAAATGTATCAACTAAAAATAACATACAAAAGCGCATCAATTTTGCTTTCGCTTCTTTTATTTATTTTGTTGACGTTTAATGAACCCATATCGTCGCTTTTGCTATCTTATGACAAGCGCCATTTAGCTCATTTCGAGAAAAACGATTTTTAAAGTTTGAGATTGAATATCTTGAAAATTATAAATGGTATAAACAATTCAATGAAGACAATTGATGCTTCTATCTATTCTTTATAAATCTCTCAAATATTATGAGGATCGGTTGACTATGTTGCGAGTTTTGACTATAAATGTAAACAAAAGTCGCACTCACACGTGTCATAGGTGTGTATAGATGACAAAATTTGTATGGCGTGTCATAACCGTGCATGGAAAATTTTCCATAGAAAAAAATCATCAATTATTAACTTTTATTCATATCTTTGGTTTAGTTCGGCCTATAAACAATCGGTGAGATGCATTTTAAAGAAAATGAGTCAGAGAATCTAGCAAAAATAGTTATTTTTGGTTACAGTGTTGCCAAATATGCTATATTTCCAGTTTAAAACTAAAACTACATTTTTCTCAAAATTCGTGTAATTTTGTTTTGAAAATTATAATGCCATTGTGTTCTTTAGAGAGTTTTACATATAAAAACATCTTATATATCAAGATTAATCCCCAGACACAGTCATTTGAAGCAAACAATTCAAAATTTTTCATCATGTTTTTTGCTGTATCTCAGTAACCAAGCAGAATATCAAAATTCTGAAAACGCCACTTTGTAGAGATTTTTTAGACACGTGATTTGGCTAATCTAACTCAATCTACCCCAAAATGGCGTTTGTCATAAGATAGCACAACAGCGACGATATGGCATCGATGTGCATCGAAATGCCTAAAATAATCGTACTAATAATATCCTGTCATTATTGTATGATTTAAAATTTGATATCTGGGAAAAGTCGTGGGGTGTCGGGCTTACCCCCAGTTCCCCTATATAAAATGGTTATGAGGTTGTGCCTTGGAACTATGGCAGAATATTTCACCAATTTTTTCATTTAAAATGAAAGAATTTTTTTTTCCTGATATTATCGGCCTTAAATACTTCATGGTGCTGATAAAATTGGGTTATCACTGTATTTTGAACTTGGTGGACTGCTTGTGCTAGTTGGCAAAGTTTCTAAATAACGTATGCATTGAAAAAATTGACTGTTTTTAGCGATTCTGGTGAATCCATCTAACAATCGTAGCCACCCTTTTGTGCCTGTATAGAGAGAAAAAATTGGCAGCGTTATCAGTTGATTTGCAGTCAAGCAGCTAGAAAGTGCAAAAGGGTGGCTTTTTTGATTACGCAAGGAAGTTTTTTGGAATAAAGCCTCCCATTTTTTGGCTTATCGGATCGAATAGTGAGTTGAAAAGTTATTTTTTGAATAATTCAACTAGAAAAATATTCTCTTTGAAATTGTAGAGAAACACACATTTTTTCGAAGACATAAACTTTGATTTTTTATTTGTTTATTTTATTAAGCATATGTAGACTAAATGGAATGGTACATATTACAATATTTTCTTATATACTACTGTCGTGCGGGGTATCTTTGCGCACTTTTTATCAATTTTTCAATTTCGACGAATTATAACTCCTTTAATAATCGATAGATTTGTATCATATCAGCACAGATTTATCGTCATCGTGTATGTATTATTTATCCCAAATATGAGCAGAATTGGTTTACACATAAAAAAAGTTGTTCATATAGCGTTCAAAAATATTTTTTGTGGACTAGCTGGGGGCTACTTTGCGCACTTCTTAAAATCGATATAAAATAAAAATTAACCAGTTTTATTTACTTCCATTGAAATATCATTTATTTAAATCAATTTATACCTATATAAGAGGCTTTTTCAACAATAAAGCATCACGCATTTTCTAAAATAAGGGATTCATTTTAATTCAACATTTACAACGGTACTTAGCAGAAAAACTTGAGTGGGTTCAGACTGCATATTGTTTTTCGCATAGAAAAAAGGAAAATGATGAAAAATGGCAATATCAGTTTATTTCTAGTATATGAGACTAGGTTTTTAAGAGAATTTAAAGATTTTGTGAATTATAAAAATAGCCACAGCCACAGGGATTGAAAATTTCCAAAATAAAAAAGTGAAATGAGGGGCTATTTATGACGTACATTTGAGTGCTAAATTGACGGCGTAATTAGTACACAAGGCCACGTTCTCAAGTTATTTTATGTCAAGAATTCTGAAATAAAGGTTCGAAACCAGTTTTTTCAGGGCCAAGATCACATTGTTTCGCAACCACCAACTTTGGAGGTTCTATGTCTTCAAAAAAATTATACAATATAAAGCAGAGCATCTCTTGATAGAAACAATTTTGGTATTTAATTCTCTTGGACATAATTACGGAGAATAAACTTAAAACATTATTTAGAGGCTTGGTATCTTCGGTAAAGTTGTTGATAATGATATTAAAAACAACTTTTTAAAGACACAAAAATCTTCAAATGCTCATAAAAACCGATCCTTACATACTAGAAACGAACGAAAAACACCATTTTTCATCACACAAAAACCTGCAAATGCTCATAAAAACCGATCCTGACGTACTAGAAACAAACGGAAAACGCCATTTTTCATCTTTTTGCCTTTCTCATAAACAAACGTTATGCAATCGGTCGGAATCTCGACTTTTTAACCGACGCCCGTAGGGCCGAATCTCATATACCATTCGACTCAGTTCGTCTAGATCGGAAAAAGTTTGTATGTGTGTATGTATGTATGTATGTATGTATGTATGTATGTATGTATGTATGTATGTATGTATGTGTCAAACAATCTCACCGATTTTTCTCAGAGATGGCTGAACCGATTTGCACAAATTTAGTCTCAAATGAAAGGTACAACCATTTTTATTGACCGGACTTCTGGTTCCGGATTTACGGGTTGAAGAGTACGATCACACAGCTAATTCCCATATAAACTGGTATCACCATTATGTCCAAATGATGCAATACATATAAAAATTTGCACAACATAACGGTTGACGGTTCTTGATGCCCCCGGGGAACTTACCAACTCCTTCAGTTATTTTCATACCCATGTCTCAGCGAATTATCTACCGATTTTTACAAACTTGGTCTCAAATGAAAGATCCAACGTTCCCATCAGCTACTATTTAATTTCTAAATAATCCGTTCCGGAAGTACAGGGTGATGAATACGAACACACAGCAAATCCCGATTTCAACGTATGCTGCGATGAATGTAAAAAGGTGATTTTTTCGAAAATGTGACCACAACTGTTGGATTTGAAGTTCTAGGTCACTAATAGTCATTCAAAGTCTTTTTGGCCACATTGGCCACCATCGACGGTTCCGGAAGCCCCGGCGGAAGTGTCCAAATTCAGAATGACAGTTATATCGATTTCACTTTGATGACTGGACCGATTTGACCAAAGTCAGTCTCAAATGAACGGTTTTGCGTTCCCAAAAACTGTCATTAAAGGCCATTTCGATCCGACTTCCGGTTGCGGAGTTACGGGTTGTGGAGTGTGGTCACATAGAAAACTCCTATTCAAACCGATACCGCGATGAATACATAAAGGATTTTTTTTGCTAAAACGGGAGCCAAACATTTTGCATGTGTAGTTCTAGGTTACTGACGCCAATTCGAAGTCGTGTTGACCATATTGACCACCATAGACGTGCCCGGAAAAAGTGACCATCTTTCAAAATTAAGGGAGGCGTCTGGTGTAGTGGTTTAAAAAGGACTTCTTTTTTATTCGCTTAATTGTTAGTATTGAACCTCTAGAATAGTCTTCCGCAATCTCTGTTGCCACGCTGAACCTTTGTTTCAAACAACCATGCGTTCCTTGCGCGTATTTACTGTAACACATGCAGATTTCAATCTATCGGCAACATTATTAGCGTTTTTCTCGAAACCGCATTTCTCAAATTGTCGGACACGATAACTCAGACTGCTAAATATTTGTAGCCAACCGATGAACCACGGAAAGCTGAATACAAAAAATTTCAAAATTGAAATTTTGCGGTTTTTTCTGAATCCATTTTCCGAAATTCAGACATTTTTCTTTTTTTTTTTTCATCGAGTAACTACAAGTCTAAGTTTTAAAAATCTTACTAAATTTCCTATCTCAGACAATTGTATCAAGAGTTATCATGTTCGCCGTGGTGCTTCTCGACGTGGAATGTATAAATAAATCCTTACACATGTGGTATGTGATACAATCATTAAAGTGGCCAGGCCAACTGTGCAGCGTATAAAATGAAGATGATTCAAAATTATACGGCAATCAAATTATTTATTTAATGCAAAATTTAATCAGCGAATTATTTTGAACCTTGAATAAGGAAGAAACGTGGACAACCGTACCGTCCGTTTCAATTTGATGGGAATTTGATAAATCGTTGGAAGTGACTTGGTTAAGACGGTTTATGTCACTCCTTTAGTCCTTTCCTGGGACAAATGTATTTAGCCCTGCCCTGCCTAAAACAAAATTACTTTCGGTTTGAGCACTTTGCAGACCCCCCCCCCCTTACAAACTCACATTAGATTCTCGGAATTGGTTGGGCAGATTTTCACAAACTTAGTCTCAAATGATTATCTACATTATGTACATTATCTCGACAGACTGCTATGAAATTTCGTACGCATAGGTTAATGGGTACGGGCAATATGGAATGAATTGTCCGGTCACATAAGCAATTCCCATATAAGCCGGAACTAAAATTTCCGAAAGATCAAATTTTCGATGATGGTTATCGACATTTTTCGGCAAAATAAAAACACCAACGTATTGCCAGACGTCCGATAGAATGCGAATGTATGGCACTGTGATGATGAAACGTACACGTCGGTCAACAGAGATCCAACCAAATCCACGCTTAAGAAAATTAATTCAATCGTGGATCGTTGGTATAGAGATGGTTATATTGAACGGGCTCAGAAGGATAAACTCAAGATATTCAACTGCAACCCTACACGTGTGTATGGACTTCCTAAAACGCACAAGGAAGGAAGACTGCTCAGAATCATAGTTTCGACGGTTGGAACAGCCACATACAAAATAGCAAGGTATCTTTCCGACATACTGAATGGTATAGTAGGGCAAACAGAGCACCACATTGCCAATAGTTTTGAGTTCGTTGAAGATATGCGGAAACAAAAACTGAGATCAGACGCTATTTTGTTCTCTTTAGATGTGGTTTCATTATTCACGAATGTACCCGTGGACTATGCACTAGAATCGGTAAAGTTGCGTTGGGACGAAATAAGTAAGATCACCGATATAGACGAAACGAGTTTTTTTTGAAATGGTGCAGATTGTTTTAGAATCGACCTTTTTTCAACATAGAGGGAAAATCTACAAGCAGAAATTTTGTACTCCAATGGGCTCCCCTTTATCCCCAGCAGTAGCCAATATAGTACTGGAACGGATTGAGCAAGCTGCATTAGATGATTTAGGTAAAAGGGGGATCGTGCCGGTGTTCTTCAGACGCTACGTTGACGATTGCCTGGTGTGTGGTGAAGCAGCGCATGTGAATGAACTTGTTTGTGCATTCAATAGCTTTCATCCGAGGCTGCAGTTTACAGTAGAAATGGAGGTGGAAGGAAAACTGAAGTTTTTGGATACGGTTCTACGACGAGAAAAAGACGAAATCACTACGGAGTGGTTTCCGAAGGACCCGAATGGAAGATACCTGGACTTTAAATCGGTTAGCCCTTTCACTCATAAGAAAAATACTATAATAGCATTGGTAGACAGAGCATTGAAATTAAGTCATGTTAAATATAGGCAAAATACTTTAGAAACAGTCAAACTTACGTTTAAAAATAATAACTATCCTAAACGTTTAATAGAAAATGTGATAAAGGAGAGAACACACAGAATGTACAACAGTTTAGAAAGAGAGAAAGATAATGCGAAGAAAAAGTTCGCGACAATTCCATACGTGGCAGGTTTGGGAGAGAAATTGTCGAAATACTTGAGACAATTTGAAATAGATGTTGCATTTAGACCAATAAACAAAGTAAAAGACGAACTGTTTACAAGAACTAAAGATAAGATAACGAAAGACAAAAATACGAATGTAGTGTACGAAATACCATGCGAATACCATAAATCTTATGTAGGTGAAACAAACCAGTTTCTATGTAAAAGAATAGAGCAACATAAATACGATGTTAGAACGAAAAGAATAGGAGGAACTGGCTTGACTCAACACAGTGTAGAAAATGGACATGTTTTTAATTTCTACAAGACAAAGATAAGATGACACACAGCAGCACTAGATTAATAGCTGAAACTTTTCACATTAACATTAAAGGAGACGAAAATGTAGTTAACAAACAAACTGACTCTATTACATTTAAAACGGCATACAACTCTTTTATCCAAAAATTGAGATCCAAAAGTGACAGTAGAAATTAAAAACAGAGATAGTGCTAGTGTAATGAGGATTGAAGATTGTAAGTTAGATTTTAAGTTGTGAAGAATTACTATTGACAAATATATGTTTTAGTGTCCGCAGAAGATGAGTGAAAGCCAGGAGTAGCTCGAAACGTCCGGACGATCTGGCAATACGTTGGTGTTTTTATTTCGCCGAAAAACGTCGATAACCATCATCGAACATTCGAAAGCGGCGATTACCCATTGTCTACAAAGAAAGATCAAATTGCAGAAATGGAATTCGTATTTTTGACGCAAAATTTCTTTAAAATGCATGAAACGTCGAGATTTCATGTAATCCTGAAAAAATAATTTGAGAAAAAAATTTGGGACTTTCTGAAAAGGTTATGCAATCGGTCGAAATTTCGACTTGACTTAACCGAGGCCCGCAAGGCCGATTCTCTTATACCACTTGATTCACTTCGTCGAGGTTGCAAAATGTGTGTGTGTATGTATGTATGTATGTGTGTGCGCATGCGTGTGTCAAATAATGTCACTAAATTTTCTTAGAGATGGCTGCACCGATCTGCACAGTTT
This sequence comes from Topomyia yanbarensis, assembly GCF_030247195.1. NCBI lineage: Eukaryota > Metazoa > Arthropoda > Insecta > Diptera > Culicidae > Topomyia > Topomyia yanbarensis. The sequence goes on along the minus strand of NC_080672.1, from coordinate 268,274,853 downwards.
CAAATGAAAGGAATACCGCTCCCATATGCTGCTATTGACTTTTTAGTTGATCCGACTTCCGGCTCCGGAGTTACGGGTTGAAAAGTACGGTCACACAGCAAATCCTCAAATAAACTGGTTACACCATGGTGTCCGAATGATGTAATACATATAAAAATCGATTCAACATTACTTGGATTAGCGGATCTAGATCACTAATGCTATTGAGATCCTGTTCCTTGGCGGTGAAGCATTAGTTGCCTTATCCATCGCAGCTTGGGAGTTATTCAGTCTGCCTTCTCTCGCGTTATCATTCACGTTCATGTCATCATCGGTACTGCTTTCTTGCTGTCCAAGGTCAGAGGTTTTTATTTGTTTCGTGATCTTACGGGTCGCTGTTGTAAATCCGACTTCAGTGGAATGTGCCTCTTTATTGATGGTGCTAGTTTTTGGTTGGGAGCGGTTGTCGTGGATATTGTCGCTTCTTTACTAGTTAATTGGGTCATTGTTTTTAGTTTAGTCCGATTTCGATTCCGACAGCATAAATCACTAAGTCACTTTATGCTTGTTCAGAAAACCCGCAGACTCAAGGTGATTCGTATTGAAAAACGCTAAAATATCTTCAACACAAACTCCTGCGGTGAACGACAAAGGATTAAGTCGTCAGAAAACTAAGCTAGCTCATATGACCCTATTCCACGTTTTTCTAAACATTCTTTCTTCAACTACTTGCTCTTCCTTGAGTACTATGGCCTTTAATATTGAATAATATTTCACACTTTCCAGTCCCTTGATAATTATTTCTCTTTACAACATTAAAAAGAAGCCAAAATTGACCCACTCTTAATTGTTAAAAAAAGGAAAAAATGTATTAATATAGCGCTTCAAGTTGAAACTAGAGCTGGTCCGGCAAATATTCGGAAAATATACATTATCCATTTTACATTTTCAAAAGGCGTAATTTTAACTGTTTTACAAATGTGAATGAACCACATTTTTCGAGAACTCCTCCTACTACACCAACGTATCGAAATTTTGTGTGGAATGCTCCATATACTATATACTTAGGGGCCGTACACAAATGACGTAGCTTTTCTTCGACGATTTTCGACCCCTCCCTCCCCCTCGTAGCATTTGGTCACAAAACTCAAACCTCCCCCTTGTAAATAAGGTAGCATTTTCCTACCCCCCCCCCCCCTCCTTGCGCAACGCTGCCGGGGGATGAAAAAAATTACATATGTTTTTCAATTCTTTTAAATACATGTCCTTACAACATGTTTGACGGCTTTTATCAGCATTTTCATTATAACAGCAAATTGCGTACAAAATAAGCCTATTTCATCACAAATATAGTGTTTACAGTTTTGTTTTGAATTTTATATGTGGGCATGAAAAGAAGTTCTCTCGGTTGAAAATCCTGATTATATGAAGCATTCGTTCATCTAAATTACTAAATTTTGTTTGGTTGAATCCGAAGAGAAAATTTAATTTAGCTACCAAACTAAGTCTACCAGTTAGTAACATAAGCTAACTAATGTAGTAAGTTGATTCCGCATACAAAATGTTTCGTTGTTTTTTTTGCGAGCTTGTAATTCCGAGAATCGTAAAATTAACCACATTAAAAAACGCTTACTTTTCACTTGTGTGAATTTAAATTTATTTCTGTTGGGAATGGAGGAACATTAAATTGTTTTCTCTACTCTTAAAAAAATTTAAACTTGATGCTACGTCGCACAACTCCTGACCCTACCCTCCCCCACGTCACACTTCGTCATAAATTAGGTATACCCTCCCTACCCCCTAAAATGCTACGTCATTTATGCATGGCCCCTTACCATATAATACCAGTAAAATTTCTCTTTCTGAGCTTATGTAATATATGGCCCCAACTCACATCAAGTACGCGCACATCGCCTAAACTATCTGCCGATTATCATTTTCCTACCAGAAAAATTTAGTTTTCCTCCATTTCCTACTAAATTCTGGAGTTCACCGTAGTAAACCGGGAAAAAGAAGAAGAGAGAAGTTTTTTCCTAGAACTGGAGGTACTAGATACATATATTAAACGCACACCGCACACACAGTGAATACCATTATTTATGCCAATGTCAACCAAAAAAGCACATATCTAATCGACATGCTACTTCCCGCAGGGGCATCAGTCCATCAGCACTAATTCGTAGAACAGTCAGCGTTAGCACGTTGGCGTTAGGGAAACCCGACCCGAGACCGGTTTGAAGGAGAGTCTGAAGGTCAACCTGTACAAGTTGGACTTTCTTCGCCGGCTGATGCAACTCACACGATTGAAACACGAAATACAGTTGTGATTCACTGGTTGGACACATTTTAACTGGTTCATTTTTAGTTGGACCTCCACTAGTTGGACCATTTTCAAATTGATTGTCAAAGTTAATGTAAACAAAACTTTGACAATCAAACTCACTGCAGTTAGAGATGTGCACAGATGCATTTACAATAAATACTCGTTCCAATTAACGAGTCAAATTCATGACTTGGACAGAGGTGGATCACGACTGTACCAGTTATCTTATCGATTGATAACGAAGGTGAGTCCGATGGGTGGATAGCTATGGAAGAAAGGGAGGGTTGTTGACGCAATAGCCACTTCCATTCTGTCGACTATTACCTCGGCGCCAGTATTCCGATTCAATGTCATTGGCGTTAGCGGCAAAATCGATGAATCGCGTGCCTTGCGACAATTAATATTTATTGACCCGCTTTGTATAGGTTTATGTACGTATACCGCCAGATGGTTCTTAAAAAGAGGCGGGTGGTAAAAAACGGAGGCTTGGCACTTTCACCGTTGTATTGGTATTGACGTCAGCAATGAACGGATCGAGAACATTGTTCTCCTAATTGATGTCAATAAAACACTTTAAAGCGGTGGTTTGTTGTTTGTTCCGCGACCCTTTTAATTGAAGAAATAAAAAGAAGGATTTTTGAGCGAACGGAAATTGCTGAGTGATTGTGAATTGTGATTCGACAAGGCGTCCCGATGTGACGTCAACTAGACATTCAGTATCGCGAGGCGTATCTAAACCAATTTGTTGATTCTCATGATGATATTGGTATGCTTGTGAAGAAGCCGTTGGATGTTTTGAACATTATGATGCTTCGATGCCGTTTAACTAAAGGTCAATACGGCATGTTATACCGCTACATAGTGGTCCAGAATATAAATTTAATAGGAATTTTAACTTTTTGCTAAAACTAAATAACTTAGCCTTATAGTATGTTTAGGAAAGTTGTGTACTTTGTAGGGCCTTCCTTTCGTTCAAATAGATAGGGATAGAGCTTGACTATCTTTAAAGAAGTTTTAAAACAACATATTTTATACAAATTTGCTGAAGTCATGTAAGCCTTATCTTTCATACTTTCCATTACACGATAAATCCAAACGTAAGTTTTATGGCTTCGTTTTAAACAGTTTGACAACTTTAAGATTATTTTAGAGTGCAAAATTTGTTCACATACACGAACTACTAAATTATTTTCGTTTCAAAGTTATGAGAACGTTCACATAAAAAATAAAACTTCTTCAAGTATCCAAATTTTTGAATACCGTTTCTGCCACATGAAATATCTTACTTTGTAGTATATATGACCCAACAAATTACAATCACGGTATTTTTTTTATCTTGCAATATTGGTTGTTGGTTACAAACGATCAAACATTTTTTATATATTTAAAATTTCTAGTGCAAATTAGCTGTAAATATATAACGAAAGACTAGACTACGTACTAGACCTATTATCAGAACTCGGACGCGCAATCTGATCATTTCATTTTTCGTTTATATCTTACTGATCGCTAGAGTATCTGTTCGCCTTTCAGTTGCGTATATGAGCGCCCTAAAATAAAAGTCGCAAGGACAGAAAATACTTCGTAAAACACGCTTCAAATATATTAGAATGTAAAAACCGGATATAAACTTCAAATATAAAAATCGGACAGGGACTCTCCTTTGTATGAGTCGGATAAAAAACTTTCAGTAAAAACCCAAAAAAAAACATTTCCGATTCTTACAACGTAGTTTCTTTTTAGCCTACTATTAATCTTGAACATCAGCGATAGACGTACGATTTTTTTATTTTTAACCGGATTTTATACTGATAGTTCAACCTTGCCGAGTTTCACGGGTGAGAACTTTTTAAGCAATTCTTATGCTGACGGATCTATGTCCGATTTTTAAGCTTGAAGTTTATATTCTAATATGTTTGAAACGGGTTTTACGAAGCACGTTCTGTCTTTGCGATTTTTATTTTTGGTCGCTCATATCTCATGTCTCGTAGCTAGTTTTTTTTTAAAATACAAACAGATAAATTTACTTTGTTATTGAAATTACCGAAAAATCGAGATACTTTAAACTCGTAAATTTATTTCTCGAAATTTTAAAGCGAAAATCATGGATTTTTATTTCATGTCCAATCTCTCGTTTGAAAACGGAACAAATCGACAACGCCGGCAGGGTGTCAATCGAGTCAATATATTCGGATTCCTTCTGATTATTTTCTGTCGGTGGCATATTGTTGATGCAATTTGTTACTGCGTGTTGGGATCCTGTTTTTGACGATGAAGCATTAGCTACGTTGTCCATTGCAATTTGGGGCCAGTCAGTCCGCCTTCTCTCGGAGTGATCGTACACTACATACGTGATCGTACTTATATGTACGACCATGTGGTCTCACGTATCTTACCTTACCGTTCAGGCTAGAGCCTTGTTGTCTCTTGCTGTATGCAGAAGCCGTCTCCACTCCACTCGGTCCATTGCTAATTGTCGCCAACCTCGCAGTCTTCGAAGGGTTCGCAGGTCGTCCTCTATCTGGTCGAGCTCGCTATGCGTCCCTCTTCTTGTTCCTGTAGGGTCGCCCTCAAGAACCATCTTCACCGGGTCGTCGTCCGACATTCCTACGACGTGTCCAGCCCACCACAAATGTCCTATTATTGCGATATGCGCGATAGATGGTTCTTCCAGCAGCTGATGCAACTCATGGTTCATTCGTCTGCGCCATGTTCTGTCTTCCATCTGCACGCCACCATAGATGATACGTAACAGCTTTCTTTCGAAAACTCCAAGGGCGCGTTGGTCCTCCACGAGCATAGTCCAGGTCTCGTGACCGTAGAGAACCACCTGATCCATCGTCGCTTTGACTAATCGTGTTAGCTTATCCGAAAAACCGTACTCGTGCATTATCTGCCATAGCTGATCCTCCCAAATTTTGGCAATTACCCAGTGCACCATGGGCCACAAATCGATTTTTTTGGTCGAAAATCCAGAACTTATAAACCGTTAGTACTAGACTTTCAGTGTTTTTGGAACAAATTCTCTACAATAAGTGTTCTTCATTTTAGGGAAAACAAAATTAGGGTGGCCCTCTCGATTTTTGAAATAAAAAAATTATCGTCTGAATGAAAAGAGATAGGTGAATATGACCTTCCAAAGCAATGTAGAGAAATCAATTTTAAGTAACTTTGCTGAAGACGTCGAAACTCTATCCTCAACGGTTTTTATTTTACAGAGATTTCCCTTGTTCCGTTTAGGGTGGCTCTTAAAAATTCAGTTTTTTTTTATATAACTTCTTTGAAGTTGATTTCTCGTTAATGTTGACTTCAGACAAAAGTTAGCTCTTACAAATGCGCACATTTCTTCTTCAGAGGCCAACTCATTAACTTTTATATAAACAGAGTTATTGACGATGTTATGCTCAAAATTCGACATTTTCTAAGCTAAATAACTTGGAAGGTGGCAAAAAGTGGCAATCAATGTTATTACCATCTGATAGTACTTTAAAAACACTACAAAATAAGGGATACATGGTTTGTCTCCTAGCGACAATTCATGTGAAATGTTTGCTTATAAACTACCTCTGTTCCATGAGCCAAAAATCGATTTTTTGTTGAAAATCCAGTTCTTATATCCCGTAAGTGCTAGACATTCAGTGTCTTCAAAAGAATTTCTTCACATTAAGTGCGCTTCATTTCGGTGTAAAAAACAGGGTGGTTTTCTTGCTTTTTGGAACGAAAATAATTTCTCCTGAATAATAACAATAGAAGTATGAAGACCTACTGAAAATTAAAAAATAATCATGTTTGAGTAACTTTGTTGACAATTCCTTAAATATCGTCAGAGGCATTTATTTTACGGCATTTTCCATTATTTGGTTTAACTTGACCTTTAAAAAATAGTGTTTCAATAAAATGCTTTTGAAGTAAATTTTCCAAAAAATTTGAAATTTCGTTCTGATAAGTGCCTATTTTTTCTTTGGAGACCAACTTATTAGTTTAAAAAACTAATATGGGATCATCCATAAATGACGTAGCATTATATGGGGGAGGGGGAGTATTGTATTTTGTGATATGTGACGACAAGGGGTAGGGGGTCATGTCGCGCTGCGTAGCTTTTTAAAGGGGACTAACTAACATTATTTTTCATTTTTTTTATATTTTTCGTTGACAAGGGGGGGGAGAATTACCGTCAAGCTACGTAATTACCAGGGGGGTTATTTAGAGGTTTGTGACGAAATGCTACGATGGGGGAGGGGGTGCTAAAAATTACTAAAAAATGCTAAGTCATGTATGGATCGTCCCTATAATGATTTTCTCAGCGGTAAATTTTTTTCTGTGCGTTTCAACAATTTCTACTCTGATAAATTAAAGTACCTTTTAATACATAGAAAACTGCCCATTTTGAATAAAAGTGGAATAGCCCACTTAATGGGTAAAGAGCTTGTACGTCAACCTGGTTACGTTTTACCTATTGTTTCTTGTGGAAAACTTACAACGAAATACGTAAAAAATACCCATTAATGAAAATCGTCGCAGAATGAAAAATACTGAAAATTTTTATTATACAACACCAGTTTTACATTATTTTCCTCGTTGAAAAGTTTAAGAATCCTGATAGAATCTTTATCCTAAAAGCCTAAAATCAACATAAAAACTGTCACTTGACAGAATCCCTGAATCTTCCAGAGCAGTCGAAATTGATGAATTATCGCATATTTGCACCATCCTTAGTAGTCTAAACTTCCGTTTTTAATATGTAGGTTATCTCGCTTGAAGTAATTCATAAAGGACCCATTATTAGCATCAATTAATCTATCGACATAACCTCATAGAGTTATTATGAAATGGATAATGGATTGATATCATTAATAAAGTTTTTTTGCCGCGTATGGAAAATAACTCCGAAGTAGCAGGCTGCCAATCTATCCGTTTGATAATAGTAAAAAATACTAATAATGAGAACTGAACAGCTTGTCCCCCAACGTTCACGTGAATTATTTTTTGTTAATTTCCAAAGACAAAAAATTGTATTTTGGGAAACTATTAGAGCAAATTACAATGAGCTGAAACAGAGGAGGTAATATAATTAATAAAAGACAAATAAATCATTGATGCTAAACAAAGGTAAATCTGAGCCAGGGCCGGCGGAAAGCGTGGGTAGTATGGGTAGTACTACCCACTCGAAAATAACCGAAATTTTGAACCATTTCAAAAAATTTAGATGTGCAACGCAAGTATCTCGCACTACACACATTTGAAAACATCGATGTACCACAATTTCAATTGCATAAACGAACGTGACTTAATGTGAATGTAATGTAAGAGTATGCATTGTGAAAAGGGAAAAAAATCATTACTAAAGGACCCCTCATTCTATGCTTTCTACCTACTCGGGCGTAAAATGTTTCGCCGCCCCTGACCTGAGCTTTCAATATATTGTAATACGTTGATAATAATTTCTTTTTTGCCATGCGAATAAAACGTATGCCATGCAAATACTCCAAACATTCTTTTTATAAACCGTTGTCCGAAAACCACATGTTTTATGTACAATTTCACTCCACGAAACAAGTTAAAAATAACATGTTTCGAGAGTACCATTAAATTTGATTTGCATCGGAGATCCGGATATGTGTATATAAGAACGGCGACTATGATTAATATATATTGTACGAATTTAGATGAATTCCGCATACATTCTCTGTAACAGAGGGAGTTTATAAGCAAACATTTCACATGAACAGTCGCTAGGAGACAAACCATATATCCCTTATTTTGTAGTGTTTTTGAAGTACTATCAGTTGGTCATAACATTGATTGCCACTTTTTGCCACCTTCGGAGTTATTTAGCTTAGAAAATGTCGAATTTTGAGCATAAAATCGTCAATAACTCTGTTTATATAAAAGTTAATGAGTTGGTCTTTGAAGAAGAAATGTGCGCATTTGTAAGAGCTAATTTTTGTCTGAAGTCGACATTTACGAGAAATCAACTTCTAAGAAGTTATATTAAAAAAACTGAATTTTTAAGAGCCACCCTAAACGGAACAAGGGAAATCGCTGTAAAATAAAAACCGTTGAAGGTAGAGTTTCGACGTCTTCAGCAAAGTTACTCAAAATTAATTTCTCTACATTTCTTTGGAAGGTCATATTCTCCTATCTTTTTTCATTCAGGAGACAATTTTTTTATTTTAAAAATCGAGAGGGCCACCCCAATTTTGTTTTCCCTAAAATGAAGAACACTTATTGTAGAGAATTTGTTCCAAAAACACTGAAAGTCTAGTACTAACGGTTTATAAGTTCTGGATTTTCGACCAAAAAAATCGATTTGTGGCCCATGGTGCAGTGCAGCGCTCGTCGTCGTTGCTATGTTCGTGGTCTGATATTATTATTCTAATGGGTCGCCATTGTGTATCGATCTTCTTCAGCATCGCTTCATTGTTAGTGGTGCTTTGATACTGGTTTGGAGGTACTATGTGCGATCGCTGTGGCGTGAGTATTTTTTTACTGTCTGAACAATGAAGGAACGTTAACAACCGTACCGACAGTTTCAATTTGATAGGGGTTTAATAAACTGTTGAGAGTGACTTGGCTAAGATTGTCCTCTTGGGATTGGACAGAGGTATTTAGCCTTGTCCTGTCTAATGAGCCTAGGTTATAGCGCTTTTACTCACCAAATAGAGTTTTTCACCGACGCAATGTGTTCTAAATTATTCAGACGCAACTCTCGAGGCCTTTTTATTTGTTCCGTTTTAGAGTAAGGTTGGAATTAGAAAACAAAGAGACTAGTATTGAAATACTAAGAAAACTATTGTGTGTAACCCATTAAAACCCTGCATATCAAATTCAATTCGTTTTTTGTCATGTCAAAGCCATATCCAAGGTAAAAACTAGCCATGTCGAGCCAAAGCGAATGGATTCGTAATTTTGTATTATTTCTTCACAATTATGAGCATGAGCATGATCATGATGACTACAAGTCGTACTTGCTACTCCGTGATTGACCAGAACAAGCGAAATTGCACAGAGAATCAACGAATGGGGTCTGGGAGTAGCTATCCATTCTCAATGTGCACGTTTCGAGTGTTCTATTAGTTGAAACGCCAATAACGGCACCGGCCACGTCCTTACAGTCATCGGGGAAGGAAAGGAATATTAGTGTAACAAACGTTGTTATGGAGACCGTGTATACCTCTGCATCTTCACCTTTGCCACGGGAGGGAGTTTTTGTTAGTAGGATGGGGCAAAGAGTTACGCAAATCTAGATTCACCTTGATAAGTGATGCGATTTATGCCACTCTCAGAAGTCTTAGGGGCCGTACACAAATGACGTAGCTTTTTTCTGGCGATTTTCAACCCCTCCCTCCCCCCTCGTATCATTTGGTCACAAAATTCTAACCTCCCCCTTGTAAATGACGTAGCATATCTCTAACCCCCCCCTCCCACGCAACGTGACCGGGAGATGAAAAAATTACATATGTTTTTCAATTCTTTTAAATATATGTCCTTACAAAATGTTTGACGACTTTTATCAACATTTTCATTATAACAGCAAATTGCCTACAAAAGAAGCCCATTTCATGACAAATATTGTGTGGATAGTTTTGTTTAGAATTTTACATGTCATAAAGCATGAAGAAAAGTTCACAATCCTGCAGCTGCCAACGATTTTGGGAAGCATAAACTCAACTAAATCACAAAATTTTCTTTGATTGAATCCGAAAGAAAATTTAATTCAGCTACCAAAATAAGTCTACAAGTTAGCAATATTAGCTAACTAATGCGGAAATTTAAATCCGCATGAAAAATCTATCCTTTTCTTTGCGAGCCTGCCATTCCGCGAACAGTAAAATTTACAAAATGAAAAACCGCGTGAAAATCAACTTAGGAATGGAGGAACATTAAATTGTTTTCTCTAATTAATGGGTTTTGATGCCCGCCAAAAAAATTAAACTTAATGCTACGTCGCACAACTTCTGACCCTACCCTCCCCCTCGTCACACTTCGTCAGAAATTTGGTGTACCCCCCTACCCCCTAAAATGCTACGTCATTTATGCATGACCCCTTATCATGTGTTTATTGCTCTGGGCAGCCGGCTGCCGAGAATTTATCGAATTTTAGATTTAGCTATTTTAGAATTTAGATTTATCGTTTGTTGAAATAATGTGGAAATGATCGATTTGTAAAAAAGCAACTTTAGCTCTGGACTGCCGATAGTCGGGAGTGTTGCTTATGTTTAATTGAATCAAACGGTATGTGAACGATTTTATTATTCCTTGTTTCCGGCGAAACACGACATTTCAGAAACAAAACAGTACAATATAATGAAAAGCGATTACCTTTAGTGTCTCAAGACATTTGTCGAAATAGATATGCTAATACCTATGTAATTGAAGATTTCGTAATACAAGTATTATTTGTCGTGTATAAAATTTGGTATTTTTATAACAAAAGGAATGGTTTTTTTCTCCGCGAACAATTGAATAAGGTGCCGATTGTTATGTTATCATTATTCGAGCGCATTGTTAAGCTGATTGAAGCGCATTTTATTCGGTATAAAATAAGCACTGCCGAAATTACTGAAACGACTAGCTTTGCATATCGAGTATACAACCGATGCCGCTAATTTTTACGCTAATTACCAGAACAAGGTTGAAGACAATGGGAACGAAAAGGAACTAATCTGTCACCTTTTACGTTAATAATCAAGGTATAATATTTTTTATACTCATGAAGAAATATGATTAACATGACAATCAATAATATAGTGCATGTAATATTTCAAAACATATAAAAGTACTCAATAATTAATAGAACAATTAATTTAATTGATTTAATGGACTAAAAGTAAGCCAATGAATATGACAATAAAACATGTTCTTCGTTTTGATATGACTGCCAAAAATTGGTAACTGGCTTTCGATTCTTCTTGCGAACTGTCAATTCTCAATCTCAAAGTCATCATTTCACTCAGACAAGACTATGCGTATTCCCCACTCATACTAAATGGCCAGTGGATTGGTTTCCTAGTTGGTCAAATAAACACTAAACAAACAATGAAATTAGTTTGCTCAGTCCAAAGAAATGTCAGCTCGATTAGCATCAACCGGCGGATACGTGTTCCCTTACAATGCCACCAAATCAAATAACACTTAAATTACATACGACAAAATATATGCAATTCTGAATATAATAAAACGAAGACTACTTAATATTTGCAATAAAATGAGATCGAACAAATTAGTTGTATAACCAGTTCATTTTCAAAGATAGCACTGTTGATGGATCACTTTATAAAATAGGCGATAAGGGACGTGGACGACCACCTTTGTATTATTACTACACAATTATTTATATTTATTTAAATGATTAAGCGCAAAAAAAAATCGCAAGTCCTCTGTAGTTTGCACAAGTGACAAATAGAGATTTTCTCTGGGTGCGACCAGAGTTGTTTGATGAAATGTAACGAGTGATTCTCATGCACGCCTCTTGATACGCGGTGAAAGCTTTTTCTTGACAAGGAAATATTTCTTTCCTCACTAACTGCATCTTGGGATTCATTTACTTCTCTCTTATTATCGAACACGTTCATGTCGTTTTTGTAAATGCTGTCTTTTCTCGCTATTAGATGTGTTTCCACGCTTCTTCAACACAGGAGTCACAAGTGTGAACCTACCGTGTTTGCTATTAGCATCCTTACTATTTGTACTGGCTGTTGATTTCGAGCTATTGGACGCAACTTTTTCAGTTTTCATCATTGCCTGAATCGAAAACTGTGTTTTGGATTTGATTGGTGAGCTTGAGTTTATTGTGTGCGCTATGCTACTCTCGCGCACTATCCTATGTATATCCATAGTTTTCCCAAGGCGCAATGTGACAACTCAGAATTTTGCCAATCAGTGCATAAAATCCTATCACGAACGTTTTGCAGATTTTCTTCTATCTCTACCAAAATCTCATTGCCTTAGCGAACGTAAACAATTCACTCTAAAGAAATTGGGCAAAATTTGGTTCTTTTCGATCACGTATGAAAAAAGTTACGCAAATTTGAAAGTGTCGCAATAATTAGTTACTCACTCTTTACACTGCGAATGATCACAAATGTACATATAGAGAAATACCAAGTACTAAATCTGTAACAGTCTTAAAAACTATTTAAATTTGTTAAATAGTGTAATTTATCAATCTTGCAACACATATTAAGAATTTTTGAAGCATATCATTGTCTTCTTTCGAATAAGACGCTCGTTTCCGCTGTGATTGCCCATTTATTCCGGATCGATTTCAATCAACTCAGTTGTCAACCAGAGTGCACAAGTATGAATCTGTTTTGACACGCCCATCGTGGTTGATTTCCAATCAAGACTAATTGACGTTGGAGGACCCAATTGATATGCGGAAAAATATTGTGTATGCAATCAAAGCAAACAATTCCAATCTGTAGCCCTATACGTACTACGTGGCAATAGACATGTTTCTTTTTATTAAATTTTAAGCAGAATTTGTATATCGGTATCGGCGATACTAGACATATCACTTCACATGTACCGATATACCATGCAGTCTCTCAACAAACCGCTTTTTAACTTTTATATACATGTTGTCATAATTTTTATATAAGTCCTAATCTGCCCATAAAAACATAAGAGTCCTATATGGATTTTTGTCAAAAATGAGTAATCTGTTGGATTGCATTCTGTTTTAGCACGGAATCAACAATGCACAAAAAATATTATCAGGTTTGTTGGGAAAATATCGAAAAAATACCAAAACATGGTTGTCCCATCCATAAGGTTTAACGAAAATGTAAATCTTCAACAGCGTTTTTCTCGGCTTGCTGTTTTTCAATATGGGACTCTTATGCTTTTATGGGCAGTAATATTTCATGTAAATCATAAGTTGTTGAATTACGAATTTTCCTTCGCCTTTCACAATCAAACCATACAGAAATTAATTCAGAAATCTATCCGAATTCCTGCTTATATGCAACAAAGGATTCCGACAACGATTGAGTTCAGTGAATATGAATAATAAATTGTTTGTTTGTTGAAATCTTTATGTTGAATACATTCGAAGCTAAACGTTGAAAATTGAAAAAAAAATAGCGAAACAATATCTATGTAAAGTTTTCAATTTAGTTAAAAAATTATCACACTTCCTATATTTATCCCTAAGAAGATTTTTTTAACCACGAAGAAAAAAAATCTGTTAAACCACTTTTGCGCGTGAAGGGCACAACACCTTAAATTTATGGAATTTGCCTTTAGACTTCGTCTCATCGGATTCCGACACTAACTTAGTGCCAGAACTAAGCTGACGCTAGAGACACTATTTGTGTTTTTGAGCAAACCCCTTACCCACTAAGAAGAAAATTAACCCATTATTGCCCAACTTATTTTTCACGCGCATCACAAATTGAGTTTTCCGATCGAAAAAAAAATAATGTGGTCATTCCAGTAAAATTATTTTAGTACTCAAAGTAGCTGATATAATAAGGAACAACCAGTGAAAATTTCAGATTGATCGATTATTTGGTTCCTGAGATATCGTGATCGCCGCGAATGAACTTTTCAATAAAATACAACTCCGAGATAATCGAGTTTTACTGTCGGTGCAGCGAGTCAACAGCCTAGCATATCAAACACTACGCACGGCCTACGAGTGGTCAATGGGTAGCGGTCTATGAATAGATGTAACTCAAGTTATAGTATTCCGATCTTAATGAAATTTTGAGAAAATTTTTCTCATCGTATAGTTTCAGAATATCTAATTATCAAAAAATGTGTAACCCCTTTAGGGAAAATTGAATAAAATGAAAATATAAACACCGGTTTAACCACTCTAACTTCTCTAAACGCATTCTGTAAGAGTATATAAACAATATTAACTCATTGATAATGTCTGTTCTGCGTTATTGAATGAGTAACAGGAGTTATTCTTATCACCTACTATATATAGTAGGTTGGGCAATAATGGGTTAATTAAAATTACTATGCACTAAGACAGTGTCGAATTCTGATAAGACGAAGTCTAAACGCACATTCCATAACTAATTGGTAAGTTTGTAATTGATAGTACTGTAGCTGTGAAATTTTGTAAGCTAAACCGCAACCGATTGCTAAATCAACAACTGCAGATCGGGCAGTAACAAATAAGAGTGGGCGAAATTTAATTTTTTTCGCAAAATGTCGGAACGAAACGAATCGAAACGAAATTTTTCGCAAACTTTGCGAAATGAAACTTTAAGGAAAATTTCGTTTAAATTCGCAAATTTCTCCGACGTTTTGCGATTTTTTTCGCCTGTTTCGCAAAGTTTGCGAAACTTTTCGAAATTTATCAAAATTCAGTTAATTTTAGACTGTGTAACTGTTTCTTGGTTAAATCGATTTTACACAAAAATTATAACGATTTATCTATTGAAAGGTGAACCGAAGCATCCGGAGTAATTCTCAATTCTTAAAGCCGTCTTGCGATGACTGAGTAGATTTCGATAACTGATCGGAGCAACGATTTACCTGATATGTCATGCGCAAGGTACCGTGAGTAATGAAAAATTGATTCAAAGTACAGCTTATTCATTTTAGCTAGAATTATATCACAGATAATATTCGTCAATCTCGAGCGTTAACGGCCTATTCAAAGGTAATTGAGATATATGGACTAGGTTGACTAATTTACAAAAGTAATAACACTATTTTACAAATTTAGGGGTAAGCTAAGCTAAGAAAAAAGTTTTCAAAGTCGAGTTTGCGTCGCCTAACACGAAAACAACACTCGTTTTCCTTTTAAAAGCAGCGTTTTCGAGATTTTTCAAAAAGCTTTGGGTAGTTTCATTTATTCGTCAATATTTTGTAAAAAGTATCCGTGGGTAGATCAAATATAATTTTTTTGAAGTTTCAAGCGACTAAGCTGTTACAAGTATAATTTTTGACATTCTTAATTTTCTTTTATTTAGACTGTGGTCGCATAAATCCCCGACTACATACGGGGAACGTGCCATTTAAACCAATATATTCTGATTCCTGATGTAATCCTACATAAGATTTTAAATTATTGGAAAGAGAACATGCTTTGAACAGTTTATTTATTTTATTTATCGGGCAATTTTCATACGAGATATTGACCAAAAACCAAAGAAAGCATGAAAGTTAGAGCTTCTATCCCGGGAATTTATTTCCCGGGAATCTCGGGATTTTTGGTTTTCCCGGGATTCCCGATTCTCGGGAAATTGTGTTTTCTCATTCCCGGGATTCGGGAATCCCGGGGAAAAAGGTTTTTAATTTATTCCATAAGACTTAGATTCTCCCAATGAAATTCTGTAGAAAATTTCTTTACCTGCAAACATTTGGAGTGAGTAGTGAATTCAGGTTGTGCTTTTCCAACTGATTTGCAGATCAATGGACTATATATCTTTAGGCTCACTGATATGTGATTTTTTTAATACTGCTGAAGAATTTTGCATTCATTCAAATTTTCATTCAAAAATGGATTAATTTATACCGAACCATTTCCTTGCAGTAGCGTTAGTAATGCGCACGATATCTCTGCCACCGATGAACCGATTGATCAGATTTTTAACAATTCTTTTAATAGTTTATTTTAATAGTTAGATCTTGAATGAAAGGGCTTGCAATCAAATTAGTATTGGAAATTGCGTTACTTTCTTAAAAAAATCGATATGTGTTTGTTTCAAAACTTGGGATGGTTTGTAGTGATATCATGCTTAACGCAAACGCTATTTAAAATAAGGAATGTTTCTAGAACGTCTGCAGAAATATTTGGTCGGTTCATCGAATGCATAATGTAATGTAATAATGTAACTGTAATATCTGTAAATTTTTGGATGTATGAAAAGAAATACATAACGTTGTATCTGTCCAATATCATGCGCATCCAAAGTCTTTGAATGCTTTCAAGGATGCAGGCAGGCTTTTTAAAGGGATACGATCAAGCAATCCAGATACTTGCCCGTAACAGGAAATCGATAATAGGCTCCATTGCTGCACAGTTCGTCCATTATCTGCTTGATTTTGATTCACACTTAATTCGAAATGATGCTGATCCTACCGTGACGTCTTATACTGTCCATGTACAAGACGTTTATACTGTCCATGTATAAACTTTCCTCTTTTGATCGGAAGTAACTGCACACTACCCTGAAGCAGCTCAATCTTTTCATTCAAAATTACCAAAGAAGGTTCTTTGCATTAAATTGATCACATTCCATCGTATCAGAACAACGAATTCCAATTTTGGACAGTAACTCCAGCAGCTGCGTTTAGGATATCGTCCCAATCGTAATCATTACCATAATTACCAAAATTTAGGCTAAACATATAGCCAAGTGAAAGTTTTGCCTAAACTTATTGACGAGTTATCAAAAGATTGAATGATGTGTAGGCCACCAAATCGCCATCTTCTGACAACTGCTTTAGAGCAGATATACATGCAATCAAACGGGTTTGAAAACTTTTCAATTTATTCTTTTGTTTTCAAGAGAAACATTCACCTTTTTATTTTTCTTCTATATTCCCGGGATCCCGGGATTTCCCGGGAAATTTATTATTTATTTCCCGAATCCCGGGAATCTGAAAACGGTCGGGAAATGGAAGCTCTAATGAAAGTGGATATTACGAAATAATTTTGTTTTAGCGCTGTGACGTAAAATGGGCCTATAACCGACTAGTATAATGAATGATACATATTTGCTGTCTTCGGTAAAGATATGAATAACCCATGATGAAATAATTTCTGGGAATCCTCTATTTCTAGGTCTTGTAACTGTAATAACTTCAGTAAGATTTTTTCCACAAAATACCCTTCAAACCTAATCTTTTTATCCTAAGAAATTTCATTTTGCGCATTTGGAGTTATGATGTGTGAAAAAGGTAGATTTTTCGACATTATTTTTAATAATCTAACAATTATTACTTGTTCCGAAAGCTTAGGTCGGGGCGAGCAACCCGAGCAAACGTAAAGTCCATAATACCCCCATACTCATGGGGTTGGACATGGGTGTTTGAAATGGGTTCAACCCTCAAAAACACCATCGTCATGGTCCGGTAGATCCCATAGAAAAACCATGCGTTGGTATTTTTATGGGTTATTGAGACCATTTAATGGTGTTTTAAAGGTCGTGAAAGTCGACACGGACCATGTTCATGGTCTTGTCAAGGGGCTGTGTGGTGTTTGAACCCATGAGTATTTGCTCGGGAAAGCGTAGTTGACCTTATACGCAACTCACCTGTGTTCGTGTCCCAACCCCGCATATAGGGTTGAAACTTTATCTAATCAGTAAAAGAGGCAAATGACTAATGTTAAAACCTCTATAATCGAAACAAAGGCTTAGATGTAACAGTTCAGAATTCGCTAGAACGAAAACTAAATGAGTTTTAAATTTCGTTTGCTAGATTGCTTCTGTGGCCCAGTAAGCCTTGGGCTAACTAAAAAGAGATAATTGCTCTAATAATGTATATGACTTTTCCTGACTATTTTTACAAATATACAGTCACAATTTTTGAAAAATGTTTTTAATCTTCGATCGCTTACCATGAGCTACAAATCATAATTGGACACTTTCTACTATTCAAAAGCATTAAAAGTAATTAACTTTCCTTATATCAAATGGTTTTTGAAAAATTTCGCAATAGTTCGCAAATGTTTTCGTCAACAAAGAATTTCGTGTTGCGAACAACATCTACTATTAAAATTTCGTTTCGTTTCGTATCGTTAAGAGAATACGGAAGAGTTATTCGTTTCGTTTCGTACCGCATAGACCAGAATCGCGTTTCGCCCACCCTTAGTAACAAACACCAAATCAATAACGATCATCCCCAGTGCAAGTAAAACCAACTACCATATCCAGAACCGAAATAACGATGATTAATGTCAAATGCCTCCGAACCAGCAACCAGCAGCACCAATAAAGAAACAAATCCCGATTACGACAGATTTACAACAGCGACCTGGAAGAACAAGAAACAAATTAGAACTTACGGCTTTTGCTATTTTTACATCTTGTTTAAACCCCAACAGATCCACAGCTCAGTCATGCTAACACGGTCATTTTGAAATCCAAGATGGTGGCCTTTAGTTACCAAGAAACAGTGAAAACAACTATCGATATGGGTATTTAGAGTAGTCATAAAATACCGGAATTTTGAAAAAAAAAAAAATGATGGCGGTTTCCGGTAACTACACAGTGAAAGCAACGGTGAGTAAAGTGCCATGAACCGAGCTTCAGATCAACAGTAACTGATGCGTTAAATGAATATGACTGCTACCGTAAACGACTGATTGACTGCGTTCATTCAGTTTCGATTGAATGAAATGAAATGTTACTGCACTGCTCTGCACTAACCCAAACTAACGGTCAGTAAACAGCCTGTGCACACTGGCGTGGTCGACTACCGGCTCAACGTGGATTGGCTTTTTCTGTGGACTGTGTTCGCAAACATTGTGCAACAGCTTAATTGCAGTATTTGTAAGCATCTCTCGCAGTGGAAGTCATTGTGTGTTGATTTATCGGTGAACTTCGTCAACGTGCGCAGGAGAATTTTAAAAATATAAGAATTGAATCCTATTGGTTGTGTTGTGTGCTAATCATATGTCTATCTGTGCATGTGTTCGTCTGACTATTTGTGATCATTTGGATCAATTTACTGACGCACATGAATCATCCAATCATCCATTCCGGTCAGCGTAGCATAAATTCTAACAGAATACAATTGTCGCTAATGGTAAATAAGTATCAGCGATCAAAATAAAAGTAGCAAAGACAGAACATGCTTCGTAAAACCCGTTTAAAATATATTAGAATATAAAAACCGGATATAAACTTCAAATATAAAAATCGAACTGGACTTTGTTCTGTAAGAGTCGGATAAAAAAAACATTAATTATAAAAACCGGAAAAAACATATCCAATTCTTATCCAATATAATCCAATATTGAATATGACGGTATACGGAATCTCCTGCGAATAATTTATTTACTTTTATCCGTTTTTTATACTGGAGGTTTAGCCTTTCCGAGTTTTACGCGTGAACATTTTTAAGCGATTGCGTGCATGTTCTGTCCTTGCGACTTTTATTTTCGGTCTCTCATTTGTTGGCTTTTAGACGATTTCTAGTAGTTGTATTGCATGTTACATGTGATCACTTCTTCTACTTCATTAGTCTGTTTTTGTACTTCTAGTAGTTTACTTTTCCGCTACTCATGTTTCCCAAAAATAATATCGATCAATTTATATACTTCTACTTAATTTTTTTCATTTTTCTTTATTCGGCATGATATTTTCTTCTTCTTTTATTACTTTATCTTAAATTAGATCCATACTAACACTCACTAATAATAGCTTATTCTCTCACAACCTCTCTCAGTCCAAACGTACAAACGTGGCTTTCGCGATAACACAAACGCGAACACGCGAACTCGCGCGCTCTAAAACATTAACCCACTACTCGCGCGGTCACATCCGGAAGTCTCTACCCTCAATCCTAGCAGCCCAAACTCATGCGTTTAATTGACCAATAAAAAATGACGCTAATACTTACGACAATACGTTCCATGGCGACATGACCGGGAACTCTAGTGAAACGAGAGAACTCACTCTCTTCTAGCATCTAAACCATACGCTAAACATTAAGTATACTCACGGTTCGCGCGCGATCATTCAAGAACACGCAAACTGGCGAATGGCCACGCATACATAAAAAATAATTTACACACCCGAAATTGCATACACGCTAGCACACGCGACCAAAACGTTAACATACAAACGCTCCAGTCCTTCGCGATCATCTACGTACACTTACGCCCGCGATCACGCCCACAGGATAACCCCAGTGACTAAGTTAACGGTTTAGCACTTATAAATTCACAAACGCGGTCTCAGCAGTGGATCTCCAAATACCCGTCTTCGCGCGATCTTGAATCAGTTACGTCCGGAAGTCCCTATCCTCGGCTCTCGTAGCATAGATCCAATGCCTTCAGGTGGATCAAACAAAAAGATGACGATGATTTCCAATAAACAACATGGCGACAAAAAATCGAAATTATACTCGCGACAAATACGTTAACATACAAATGCGTGAGCCGTTCGCGACCATCCACGCAACCTGCACCAGTGATCTCGTAAACATGATAACATCCCGGTGATAAGGTAAACGTCTGAGCGCGATCTCGCAAACATGATAACATCCCGGTGATAAGGTAAACGTCTGAGCGCGATCTCAAGCGTGAACCTAAAAACTACGGCGCTCGTACGATAATGAATCGGTCACTTCCGAAAGTCTATCCTTGGTACCAGCAGTCTAGGTCCATGCCTTCAATTGGACCAATTTGAAAAAAGAAAGCTCTCATATCCACTGGACAACACATTTCATGACGATATGAACGAGAACTCTAGTAATAAGGGGTAACTCACTCCCTGTCAGAATGTACACAGAAAACTAAATATCAGAATGATGCTCCGCGTGACCATCCAAGAACGCTTGCGAATATGTGAATGACCAAACGGTTACAAATCGAATTTATACACGCGAAGTCATATACAGGCTAACAAAGACGACAAACATGTTAACATACAAACGCTTAAACCCTTCGCGATCAACCACGCACACATAAGCCCGCGATCGCGCGATTTTGATAACACCCTGGTAATAAGGTGAACGATTTAATACTTTCGAAGTTTCAAACGCAAACCTATTAATGTCCGTATTCACGTGTTCATGAATCGGTCACGTCCGAAAATATTCACCCTCCGTCTTAGCAACTTAGGTCCATGGATTCAGCTGGGCTAATCAAGAAATAAAGCTCCACTAGACAACACGTTCCATGCTGAGATGATCGGAAACTCTAGTGATATGACAGATCTCACTTTCTTCTAGCATATGAACCGTACTCCGAAAATTAAGTATCAGATTAACGGTCCGCACGCAATCATCCAAGAACACACGCGAATATGCGAAAGGCGCACGGTTATTAAATAGAATTTATACACGCGAAATTACATATACGTTAGCACACGCGACATACAAACGCACAGGCGATCAAACACGTTAACATACGAATACTCGCTCCCTTCGCGATTATGCACGCGATCGCGAAGTTCCTACGCCCGCACATATCTGAACCGTACAATGAATGCCCACTGCAATTGGCCTTAAGCAGTGTTTGATGGGCGCCATTGCCTGTCTCGTCTGCAATTGTAGTGCGTGATTCTGACGGGCAGCCCTTCCGAGGACCTAGCTCTACAGCTCCAGTAGGACAACTCTCGAAAAAAATTCTGAGCAGTAATTTTAGAGCAGTGGTTCTCAATCCGCTTTTGAATATTGATCTCCATCATGTACTTCTTTCTGAAAATTGTTTATCACCATTACCTCGGCAGATTAATTTTCATTTCAATGAATACCATACTTTTTAAATTTGAAAGCTATTGCTAGAGACACTCAGCTAACATCTTAATTCACACTGAAACAATATATAAAGACAAATATCCAACGGGAATGTTAGGATAACAAGTTAAAATTTACTCCTTACAAAGGTCAAATTCACCCCCGGTTGAAAACCACTGTTTTAGAGCATATATATTACTAGAGTGAACGAATGATTGGTCAGGTTAAAAACCCGAATAAACAAACAACCAATGCCTGAGGTGCAAATGTACTTTACAAGTCCTTTTATAAGTTGACAAAAATCACGATGCGCTGCACAGAGGAGCAACTGGGATCGAATCCTGGCCAAAACTATTTATTGCGGCTATTGCTGTTATTTTACCTTAATATGAACTAAAAATAGACAATAACTAGTTTTTGGGAGAATTTAGCATCTATCCACCTACCAGTGCAGGGGTCAATTTTCTATATCCTTTCGAATACTAGTATTTTTGAGGTGATCCTTGTGAATACATTTGCTTTTCCCGTTGCATGAGCAGTTGGTCAGTGGAAAAGCAAAAAGAAAAGGGATGCCTGTGCACATATTCATAGAGATACATTTTGCCAAACATAGTATTTGGCCCTACAGCATTTCGGCGTACCTCAAATTAGTATAAATATCAATATTTTCAAATCGCTTGGAATCTGTAGATCGGACAAGATCGGAAGAGATTTAATGTTTTTTAGATAGCCAGAATCTTGTTTTGTAATGTTGTTTCAGCAACATTGCCAGATCGTGCCGTATCATGTAACTTTTTTCACATTCAAATTTGGAATAAAATGTTAAAAAAAAGTTTTTTTTAAAGCTGGTCCAATATACAGCAACACTGTTTTTTCAGTTATTTTTAAGCTGAGGTTATACAAATAGTTATGTTCAACTACGTTTGTTATAATATTGTCTTATTTAACACAGTCATCATCATATGAAAGCGATTTTGCTAGATACATAACAAAAAATGATTAAAAACCCCTTAAAATATCACTATTTTGCATCCATGTAAAAATTCTTTAGCAATTTTTGACATACTCTTTATTTTGCGATATTATGCAGTATGCTTTTAGGTACGTAAAAAAAATATAACTAATTAAAAAATCGAAAAAAAATTTTTTTTTTGGTTATTGGCCAAGAATTTGTTCTAGTTAGTTCTAGGTTAAAAATGTAAAAGTACGCTAAAAAAATATAATCATGTAATAATAAACTGCCATTTTCAGTTTTTGACATTTTTGTCCAACCCTTCGTTTTTTTTAATTTTAATTTTAGTTGGCCATTCAAATATTACAACATCTGTTGATTTTCAGTCCTCTCGTGCATATTACAAAATTCCTTTTGAACAGGGGAGTATATGCGATCGATGTAATTTTATTTAAACAAAAGTCCACCCTATTCAACATCCCTAAATTTTTTCGTCTTAATTTGCAAAGCTACGAATTATACTGAACACGATCTGGCATTATTTTCAACAAGCATTTTATTTTATGTACTTTCAGATGCTTGCCTGCGCTGTCAAGCCGAAAGCAAAAAGGACACTCTTGGACGCCAGGATTGCGTTGTGGTTTGGGGCGAATGTAACCATTCTTTCCATCACTGCTGTATGTCTTTGTGGATTAAGCAGAACAATCGTTGTCCACTCTGCCAGCAGGAATGGTCCATCCAGAGAATGGGCAAGTGAAACAGTAGATTGCAATTTCAGAACAGAAAAAGGACGTTTTTCCTGAATCTGATGACAGGAAGCTTTTTGTGACTACTTTTATTTCTTTCTGTAACGATTTTGTTTATACTTGAATAAATAAAACTTATTTTAGTAAACTGAACCAAGTCGTCCTAGACTGATTGTGGAATGCTATATCGCACGTACTTGTCCAATTGAAAATCATTCTCCTCATAATCTTCGTCGACAACAAATACCTGCACAAAGTCATCAAATTCATACTTTCGTTTCATGAATACATCCGTCAGCTGCAGATTACTAATCGTGATTAATCCTAATCGTACCGGACACACGGTAAGACTGAAATCGATAAACTTCCCTGGTTCCAAAGTTCCTAACGCAATTTCAGTTTGTCCAGTGTAGCCGCATCCCATTTTCGCCTTGGTATTCAGGTTCATCACCAAATCCATCGATCGTTCACTTGTGTTCGTGACACGGCATTTAAAGTCAAAACCATCGCTGATTTTAACTGTGCTATTGGCTTCAATAACCGTCAACCTTAGATCACCATATTCAATGGGCTATAATATAATTTAGTTGCTTATTATTTTACCGGTCGTCCAAATGATGAAAGCATACTCACACTACGTTGAAGCTGACTCGTCTGCAGACGACCACGCTCTCCCAAATTTGATCGCCATACAATATCCAGTTTGCCAATGTTATTGGCAGCCTTCAATGCTTTAGGATCGTTCATAATTTCCGGCAAAGGTTTGATGCAATACAAAAATTGACAGCTATTTTGGGGTTGAAGCATCGTCCTTTGCGAAAACACAGATTCCCCCGATGGTAACTTATTCAAGGAAACCACAGTATACTGCTCTGAACTTTCCAGCTCGACCTTCTCCAAACAAATTGGCCCGACAGTAATGTTTTGTATTTGTGCCTCTAAATAGACTTCATCTGTTTCAGCATTGTAAAATTTGGTTTTGACATCCAATGGCTTGACCACTTGAAATTTGAAAAACTTGCGGAATGAAGCCTCTAGTCCTGCTGCAGATAAATAAGATACCTCGCATACTAATCTAAGAAAGTTTGGAAAGAAAACAACTTAAGTAAAATGCCAAATAAATCCACTTCCAACTCACATATGCGTTCCGATTTCTTTAACTTCGTGATGTATCACATCGTCTAGTGTTTCATCGGGATGTAATGTTAGTGGTCCTTGCTTGTCCGCATGGATTGGCAAACTGATCCGGGTGTTGTTGGACTGCAAATCCGCTTTCACCGTGACATTACTCACAGGATGAGCGCGACAGTTGTGCACGCACACGTAGCTGGAAAACGTTTCACCTAGGTATATATTGCCAAAACTTTGAGGTAACAGCATCAGTTGACCTGCGGCCAGTGTTTCACTGCCATGGACTGTCGTGGCAGTGCCTTTTAGAACTTTATCGAATGTGTTCTGTGGCAAATCTTTTGCTTCTGCTGTCACGATCTGAGAACTCACCAGTGTTGGGCGTGTCAGGCGCATTACTGGAAGTAGGACAGATGTTATTTTCTATAGACAAATCTAACAGTACTGTTGAAATTACCTTTCAATGCCAGAAGATGTTCTGTTGGGTCTGCCATTGTAAATCTAATCTAAATTTTCCGATAAATTCCCAAAATCAATTCGATCAAATACTTTGTCACTGAAGAAAAGTCAACAAAAACACTACACGCTCAACAAACTCTATGCATACCCTTTGAATAATACAACGTTACTCGGTCGTTACGTTACGCGATACTGGGTAAATACACTGAAAAGAACGACGTATTGAAAAAACAATTTTCAATAAATTATTAAATATTGTCTATCTCGAGGTAATCTGGTTGGATGTTGTTGGCTCAAGTACTTGACAATCTGTAACTATATTTGTGGGTTCAGCGGTTTGTTTGTTTAATTCTTATTTGTTTGTTTAAATCGGAAATAACTATTCGGTCCAATTATTTTCACGATAGAACCTGACCAACCAGTATTGTGCGCGTTCGGAATAAGTTTTCCAGCGGCGTAGAGCATTTCAACATCACTATGAACAGTTTAGACGAGCTTTTTCAAACGTTTAATTTGGTTGACAGTTTTACATATGACAGCTGGAGGAAAACAAACCCCCCTTGTTTCTTAACACAAGCAAATTTTGTGGTGATTTGGTGATGTTATGGCGGCTCGAATGGTAAAAAATTTGAAAAAGGCGCACCCATTTATTATTTTCCATATCTGTAAAAAATAAACAATTCTCAATAAATATATGATTGCGGCTTAAAAACCAACTGTCAAAATTCTCTTTGAAATGGAATTTCGGACAAACCGTTACTCGCAAGTCACAGATGTTGGTAGTAAACAAAAGAGAAAAGTTTTCTCTTTCATCAACTGCTATGAACTGTGTTTTGCCAGTAACGGTTTGTCCGGAATTTCCTTTCAATGAGAATTTTGACAGTTGGCTTTTAAACCGTAATCATAAGTTTGTCGAGAATTTATTTATTTCTATCATCCAATTTATTTCGCTGTTTAAATTAGAAGCTGTTCTCATTCCGCCATACAAAAACAGAAAAATAGAAAATAAAATGAATTCGATTTTCGGAAATTCAAAAAGATGACTTTCAAAATCAAGCCACTTCCACTTATATTGGAATTTCCGAAAATCTTCCGGATCGAATCAACATTTCCCAAACATGAAATCCTCCGGTAGATGCCGTTCCGTTAAGTTTCTATCAGACTGGAGTAAATGGCAGAATAAGTCTGAAGGGATCCGCACAAAAACCATCGCAATAACTGCCGGACAGAATAATTGCAAAAGTCGAACAAAATTGTACATTCTTGGCAGCATTCTTGCTGAAACCGAGTACTACCGGTTTGCTGCCAGAATTCGGATAAAAGCACACAAATTCTATTCAAAACCAATTTTGCTAAATGGGTAGAAAATCCTACATATATTTTGATTATGTTCCCAATCAAAATACTATTCTTGACGTTCTTAATGAACTTGAAACAAGATGTCGTAGGTTCACGAATTGTTAGGCTTGGTGATTTACTATCATTGGCCAAAATGATTTTCATTTATATTCCTCGAGAAAAAATCACCAATGATTTACCGACTACAAACTTCACACAACAAGAAAACCAAAGCATTTTTAGGAAGGAAGCGAGCCGGTTGCTAAAAACAACGACTTCCAGCTAAATTTATAATAAGATTTATGTAAATTTGCTGACGGTTTCAAGTTAGGGATAAATTAATTCTCTAATAATAGTTTTCTTTATCGAATACGCTTTTTCTAACTACTGTTCTAGCCGCATTGACGACGTTCACAACACACGTAACGAAACATGCTTTTCTCTGGAAACTTTTTCGTTTCGTTGTTCGTGGCACTCGTACAGAGAAGGCATACTAGCGCCACCACCAAATTGATGGTACATATATGAAACAAGCACCATCTGTCAAGTTGTCCCTGGGTTGGTAGTTACATTTAATTTGTTTTCTTACATGCTTAATGACAGTGAATTTCAAAAGATTTTATATTATTACAACCCAGGTTCAAAATGACGAAAAACTTCCAATACATTGTTTATTCACCGACGTACCGACATGCCACATGCAACAAAAATGCGTCAGATGTTGTCCTTATTATTTAAATTAAAATACGTTGTTACACTAGCGGCATCGTGGTAGTCTTCGTCAATCAAACGACAGTATGCAAAATCCAAAATGTATTGACGTTGTACCAGATATTCTAGAACGAACAAACTTACAGTCATGTTAATGATCGATTTTTCCAGCTTTTTATTACCTTAGGTCTGCATTATTTCACAAAACTGTCCGTTAAATAAAAAATGTAACAATACAAGCTTTTTAATGATTTTTTAATACTATTTTGATGCATATTACCACTACATATGCAGCGGAGGGAATTACACACCTTCTGTATTATTAATATACTTATCGAGAAGCCTGCCCTGATTTCAACATGCCGGAGCAATCTGTAGTAGTTTGACAGAAGCGATCGCTTCCTTTTAAAACAAACTTTACTTTGTTTGGAACACTTTTCGAATGTTTCTGTCACGTCGGTTCGGCGGAGGTTTATCGTTGTTTCAGGTTTCAACATCATTCTAGCGGGACATGGAGTCCGAGCCCATCTTCGGTATTTATCGGCCTACTCAATGATTTTAGCGGAGTAGAGGTGAACCATTTTCTATTACAGATAAATGTAATCCGTAGCATGGTTTATTTTTACTAACGACTCGAAATCAGTAAGTGTCCACTAAAAATCGTTCACTCTACCTCCCCAAATAAAAAATTATGCACGAACTTTAACCCATATAGTGTGCAACGATTCCACGTATTGTTTGGATGATACTCTGAACTGGTCGTTAGGCTCTTAAATCGTACGATGTTTATTGGGGTCGCATTAAAAAAGGCGGACGAACATGATCAGGGGATTTAAACACTTTACCTTGTTTAATGGCAGTGAATAGAAGATTAAAATTACCTACCAATAGGTAATAGAATTTAAGTGTGTAGCTGGCAAAAAGGAATGCAATCTAGAGTTATTGCTTGTGGCACTAAAAACTGGATTCTAACCGCACTGCGCACTTACTATTCTTCTATTAAATTCTTGTCAAAGACTGGTTAGTTCGACTGGTCTGTCTATGAATGTACCATCTCTATCACTTGAAATACATGCGTTTTGACAGCTCGCAGTTTTCAGTAGCAGTTTGATCACTCGCACTTTGAAAGTGCGGAGTCCAGGTTGGTGGGAAGTGCGCAATACTATATCCCAGTTAAACTCATTCCAAATCGAATGCAACAACCGATTCCGACTCAGAATCGGTTGTTGCATTTGATTTGGAATCCATGACTCCATTCAGGATTCCGAATCAAATTCCGAATAGTTTGACCGGGATTAAGAGTTAGGCGGACACAAAAGCCGGAAAACTGGCAGCTCTCATTTCAGGAAAAAAACACTGGCATCCCATGTAAATGTTCAAGCTCTAGCTTAATAATTTCATTGTCGTCGTAAGTAAGAATGCATGAATAGAAAAAACAATTCGAAGATCGGATGATATGAATTCATATTTGTGCGAATATCTCTTCTTGTGACAGAAAAATAATTTGGTTCTTTTCGTTCCTCTACACGTGATAACACAAGTTATGAGTTCAATAGTTATGACCATAATCACAATACCTTTCCCATAGACATCCAAAGAGAACATGTTATGTGACGTCATGCTCGATTTGCTCCGATATTTCACATGTTCAATTGGGTCATTAAATGAGAAAAAAAAATCTTGTTTTATTACATACATCGATAAACCTGATTTTCGTGATTTGCAACATTGTTTTTTTCCGTCTCAGGAAACGTGAAAATAAAACTTAAATTTAAAATAAAGAAATATGTTGACAGTCTGGAGTTAACACTATCAGAATCATTTGACATATCGAATTTCACGACAAATGATGCCCTGTCAGAAAAAATGAATACATGTTTTTCCGGTTTTCCCGCAGGGTTATTTTAATTTGACATAATCTCCATTCAATGCATATAGTTATTTTTTTTCATTTTGGGTGTTGTCTTGATAGGCCAGGTGTAAACAATCGCAGTTTTCCTATATATGGTTGCCAAGTTTACATAAGATTTATTTCAAAAAACAAAAAAATCGTTCTTACGATTTTTTTTTGAAATAATGTTTTATTATGTATATTGGACCTAAAATTTATCGAATGGAACTGAAAACTACACGCAGAAAAAAGATTTGTAGGTTCAATAAAATTATGCATTAAATTCAATAAATTAAATTATTGGTCGGGAGCCAATAAAATTATTTATTGAATTCAATAAAATTTATTTATTGTTTCAATAAAACAAAATTATCGTTACTTTTTTCAATAATTATTTTATTGAAATTAAAAGAAAATTATTGATACTAAAAATGTATTTATTGAAAGCAAAAATTTGTTGTTGTTCTAATAAAAAAAAATATTTTCAAACCAATAAGTTTGTTTGTTAAAGTGATAAACAATAAATGATTGGATTCAATAACACATATTTTTGGTTTAAATATGCTAATTTTTTCTGCGTGTATATATAGCTTAATGACCCCATTGGCTCCGCTCAGTGTCTCCGCCTCACTATGAATATTGTAACTATAATACAATCTGGCCACACTTTTGTGGTAAAACCTAAAACGCTAGCAGCGATGCCAGATTTACAGACATGTCTGTATTTTACAGACTTTTGATGTCTCCTACAGACGTAGCCAGAGATCTACAGACTTTTAAAAGGGTAATAGTGTTTAGTAAAATTGCACTAGAATAACTGTTTTCGAATACGAGTGATTCCTTCACAATAGAATTCTACTTTCAATCTATTTTTAAAGTAAAATTTTAGTGTAACTAGAATTTACACAACCATTTACAGACTTTTACAGACATTTTAGTTATTCTTCTACAGACATTTCAAAAAAACATGTGGCATCGCTGAACGCTAGTGAACGTCAAAAGCTAAGACGTCAAAAGCAGATAAGTTTGCATTATTTAGGATATTATTTGAGTTTGAAAAAAAGATTTAACGCATTATAATCGTAGTAAACATGGATTTTAACTCAAGCATTAGAAGTGAAAGTAACCTCGACTATTCTGCAAACTCAAGTTTGGACTTCACCAACGATCAGAAGCGCAGGAGGTAATAGTATTATTCCTTATAATTGCAACATAAAAAGAAAAAAAATCCTCACTTTCAGTTCGTCCCGATCGATCAAACGAAAACGTTTCGATGATGAAATTGTAGAGTACAGTTTGGGATTACAGCAACCACAACTTAAAGGAGTCGGTCGTCCTCGAACAATATCACAATCGCTTCCATTTGGTGCTTCCACGTCCATTCCATCTGTTACCACCCAAGCAGTCCCCCCAGTATCCGTCTCACCTACGATTGTAGAGCAAACTCTAGTGGCACCAGCCCCTCTTACACCGTTAACGGCACTCGTTACCCCATCACCGATGCCACTTCCACCACCAGCAGTGCCAAATCCGGCTACAAGTTTACTACAACAACTCAATTCAAATGCTTCGGTCAATGAAAAAAAGAAAGGTTTAAAAAACAATAGGAAGAGCAAAAAGAAGGGCGGAAGCCAGGCTCTTGCGACTAAGGACTTGGGTCGATGGAAACCCGTTGACGATTTGGCCTTGATAACTGGTATTTTACAGACCAACGATCTCCGTATGGTTCACCGAGGTACTAAATTCTCCTGTAAGTTCACAATTCAGGAGATGCAGGCACGATGGTACTCGCTTCTATATGAAGAGCCCATTTCGAGAATTGCAGTAGCAGCAATGAGAAATTTGCATCCGGAGATTGTGGAAGCCGTACAAAGCAAAGCACTATATTCAGTAGCCGAAGAAGAACAACTTGGTACTATCAAGTCCAACACTAATCCAACTGTAGAAACATTTCAAGAGTTGTTGGATAAAAATGCCACTGTATTCTACCAGGCTCGAACCGCCAAAGCTCTATTCGCTCATTGGCAACTGATGAAGCAATACTCACTGCTTCCCGATCAGTCGGTACAATCTCTCCCGAAAAATGACAACATCCTTTCATTTTCTGATGCCGAAGATTTGATCAACGACGCAGATCTAGTTGATCAGCGAGACGACGCATTGGAGATAGAATTGGCCTTGGCCGACCGCAAAAGCAAGAAGGAAATCCGTAGCTTGGAGAATGAGCTTTCACGCTGGAATGTGTTAGTTGATTCTCTGACAGGTATTGGATTCTCCCCTGATTTTGACAATCAAACACTAGCAGTACTCCGCGGAAGACTGGTACGGTTCTTGATGCGTTCGCGAGAAATTATCTTTGGACGATCAACGAAGGATGCTGTTGTTGATGTAGACTTTTCTCTGGAAGGCCCCGCCTGTAAAGTTTCTCGAAAGCAAGGAACCATCAAACTTCGCAGCAATGGAGACTTCTTCATCACCAATGAAGGCAAAAGACCGCTTTACATAGATGGAACGCCTCTGATGTACGGAAATAAGACAAGATTAAACAACAACTGTGTCATTGAGGTGGGAAAATTAATGATTACGTAGCAATGGAAATTAAAGTGTTATGTTTTTTTTTTCAGATATCCAACTTACGGTTTATCTTCTTAATCAACTATGATCTGATTAATGCCATTCGTCACGAGAGCGCTAAAATGAACATACCGTTAAATTAACCTTATTAATCGATTTTCATGTGAACATTTAATTTCTTAGTATTTTTGCGTAAGAAATAAATCTGATATAGTGATTGACAAATAAAATTTAGCCTGAAAGAGACTGCTTTGAAATCTCATTCCGTAGTGTCTAATCTGAATCAAAAGTTGTTTCTCTAGTAACCTAGAATTTGGGCGCTACATTTTTAGAAAAAAATCCCAATAAATAATTGTTACTTTCTGAGTATCACAGTATGTACTACACGTTAAAAAAATACCTTGCCATTAGGGATCGCTCTAAATACACAACCCAAGTGTAAACCCCCACCCCACATCCCCAATTCACAATAGACTTTGAGCAGGTTTTACGAAGCAGGAGACGAATGTGCTCGACACGTTCACCTTGTTAACAAGCGGAGGACTCACACAAATTGATAAACTAATCTAATGACAATAAAAGTTACCAATCTTTTTTTCTTTGCTGTGTAAATTGCTTGACGGCTGAGACCATTCACGGTCCATCTCACAGGTTAACCAATCTTATACGAAGAACTTTTTCATGGATACAAAAATATCCCCAATTGCACCATCCTTGTAAGCAAGATGTTTTTCAATAAAATCATTCAAGTTAAAAAAAAATATTGAAAATATTTTTGGTTTCGTAAAAGTTTGTAAATTGTCAACATCTTCAACTATTGTAAACAGCATGATGGAAAGCGCATACTGATACCGAAATTTATTCAACACCTCATTTCAAACTAATCACAGGCAGTGATAGTGTGTGAATACTAAACTATCTTTTATAAGCATGTTATGTATTGTTTCATGTATTCTTCAGCTGTAATTCTTTGAAGCGGAAAATATATTTTAGAAAATTACCAAAGCATCCCTATTGGACCCGACAAACTTATTTCTTATCGTCCGCTTCTTTATCAGACTGTTTTTTGTCCTTATTCAGCGAGCCAACGGCATCACGAATAGCCTCAGAGTGAGGATCTACCCCGGGTAAATTTTCCAGCACACTCTGTAAAAATTCGGGATCTGCTATGACCTCATTGATGTCCTCATCTACTTCCATAGGTGTCTCTTCTTTCTTTTGGCGCTTGGCCGGCTGTGATATGGGAGCATCCTGTTGTGCATCCTGCATTGACATTTGCATGGCAAAAGCAATTTGCTCTTCTTCAGTCATGTTTGCAAAGTCCGGCATCGCATCGTCGGTGGAGAGTGCAAGAGCTCGCTCCAGCAGTGCTTCTTCTGTATTCGGTTGACTAACCAATACTGGACCTCCAGATGACGTTCCCTCTTGACCTGTAATTTCAGCTCCACTACTGACTTGGACACGACGCTGTTCTTCCTCCTGGCGCTGGCGCTGCTCTTCCATCGAAACACGTAAAGCCAGTGCCAATTCTGGATCCTCG
Source organism: Topomyia yanbarensis (assembly GCF_030247195.1). Classification (NCBI taxonomy): domain Eukaryota; kingdom Metazoa; phylum Arthropoda; class Insecta; order Diptera; family Culicidae; genus Topomyia; species Topomyia yanbarensis. Next base: position 268,241,832 of record NC_080672.1, on the reverse strand, counting down.
TTTGGATCAACACCAAACTCAAAACCGGCTCCACCTAAACCTGCTCCACCGGTTCCGTCTTCTCCCTGAATGATAGGCGATGAAATGAGAGCTTCGGATAGAACCGAACCGCGCGGAACGCAAACCAAATGCGATCCAGTTCCGTCTTTTCCATTCAGTACATTAATAAAAGACGTAAAAACGTCATTATTCTTCTGGTGATCTCCAAAGCTAACGATATCTACATTAACTTTCTCTTTTTTCAATTTTTTAGCCAGTTTTCCTAGTTCACCCTCGTCATTACCAACGGGAGAACCTACGAAAACTACAATACGCATCTTGTGATTCTTTCCTGGAATTTTGCAAAAATTACAATATTAACCAAACAGCAAATACATGAAAACTTACCCTGACGATGCTTCAAAACTAGATGAGCGATTCTCAATCCCGTCAGCAGATTGATGTCTCCTCCAGGATTGACCAAATGCAACTTGGATAGGATTCGACCTACATCGCTTGTCAACGTAGCTAGTACTTCCGTCGTGTTGGAAAGCGTCAACAATCCTACATTGTTTTCAGGATTCGAGCGTACCTTCGAAAGACATACCAAATTCACTCCATCCTTCTGAGCGTTCAATCGCGTGGGGAAATAATCGCCATTTCGTTGGTAATCACTGTTGTCGAAGCATAACATTGTACTTTCCAAAACCATTTTTATTTTTTGAAATTTATTTATGAATTTAACTGAAATTAAACGATTTTTGTATTTTCCCGAGCACTAGCAAAATGCTTTGTAATGATGGTCTGACAGATTGAAATGAATAATATCGATCATGAATCGACCAAAGGGCCGAAGTCGCAATGATATCGAATCGAGAAAAATAGCTTTGAAAATTCGGTTCAGAAAATTAAATCGTATTTTAACAGTGTTTGCATACTGCGCCTTCAAATGTATTGAAACACTTTGAAACAATACTAGTTTTCGGAAGCATAACTAAAATGTTTTATATAATAACGTTTTCGTTGATAAAATTGAAAACAGATTATTTCGCCGAGTGTTGTTATGAAATGTTGATTAGGCCATTTTTGAGTCGCCCTCTTGTTTTGACGACTCTCAATTTCGCCCTTCAGTGTCGCCAAAAAACAAAAATCAAATGTGGCTTTCGCCGTGCTCGCTGGAGGGGAAAATTTGTTATTCCCCCTGGGCGTAACAAGCACTTGGTTTTTGTTTGGGGCGATTTTGTTTACGGACCTTGTAAACAATGATGCTGTCAATTTCGCCTGTATACACTACCTTAGTAATGCAGAGGCGTAACCCGCCTGGCTTTTTGTTTACAGTTGAAAGTCGGTTTGAGTTTTTATATTTTTATAAAGTATTTTTACTCCTCTTTCAGATATTAATCAAATCTCTGTTTGTGTACATTTGTTAGTTTCGCCCATTTGTCGGTTCACGATCGATATATTCGCAAAGTAATGACAGATTGACAACCTATAACCAGGGACACCAGATAAATTTTTCTATCGTTTTAACCTTAAAATATCTTTATTCGTTTTCGAGGAACAGAACTCAGTACTGGTTGTTGAATTTGAGCAAGAATTCTGACAGAAATAAGCAATGTTTCCGAATTAAAATGCCTTCAAAATCTAAAAGGCAAAAAAAAATCTTCAAAAGATTTAAGGTTGGACAGAGAATGCGCAAAATTCGCAAACGAAAAAAGCAATTTTTTTCACACCGTATGTCAGATCTTCATAAAAATCAATCAGCGTATGTAGAATGTTGTTACAGTACAGCTGATTGATTTTTATGAAGATCTTATATACGGTGTGGAAAAAAACTGCTTTTTTCGTTCGCGAATTTTACCCTTTCTCTGTCCAACCTTAAAAGGAAGAATTGTATTTACATCTGGCCGATCAACCAATTCGGAATTTGATTCGGAATCCTGAATGAAACCAGTATGGATTCCAGCTCAAATGCAACAATCGATTCTGAAACCGATTGAGTTGGAATCGGTTGTTGCATTTGAGTTGGAAACCATACTGACTCCATTCAGAAATCCAAACCGGTTTCGGAATGGGTTTATCTGCCCTCTAAGAACGGTTGGTTTCAAAATCGTCCAATGAATGACGTTCGTTGGACCAATTTGGACAACGTCCAAATAACCGTTCAACAAACGTCTATCGTTGGATCCGTGTTGAACGATTTTGAAACAATTCCATATTAAATTTACAAAAGGGCGAATAAGATTTGTAAACAAACTTTTATTTTGGTTTCTCTTAATTTACTATAATTTCAACGCAGAAAACAATTGAAATTACTTCTACGAAGGGTAAAAATTTACATTAACGCATATTTTTCATGAAATTCCACTCTGCAGCAGACTAATGAGCGAAACAAGTTTGTTTACAAAAACAGTTTCGCCCTTTTGACGAATTAATATTGAATTTTTTGGACGTACACCGAGATAAAAGAACTATTGAAATACATAAGAACTACTTATGAATTTGCGCCACAAGGATCCCATATAGAAATCATAAGTGTGTCTTATGATTTAGAGGGGAAGTTGGCTATTGAATCACTTACGATTTTCATAGCATTATACTTATATTATTCATCATGGTAAGAGATTGTAAATAAGAACACCTTTTATATTTCTTTTTTCTAGTCATATATTTTTAAAATCATTAAACATAATTTACATACGTTTTCAAACAAGTCTCCAGTTCACCTACTTGGAAACCCTTAGTTTCTGAAGCACTATGGTTCGGCTAAGCATCCATCGTAAAAGTCAGTCATGCCACAATATTGCTTAGGTGCTGTCAAATATATACAAATAATATGAGACAATGGTCAATGAAAACAAAATAAATACTCACATTTACTTTTCACTCGTTTGAAACAGCTAGTTTAGTTCAATTTCAACACAACTAACTTGGAGCTAATTCCATCAATTTTGTTTTAACTTATGACATTTTCACAATACTAATGTTTATAATAATCTTAAGACTCGTCTATGGATTCAATAATGCGAACTTATGAAATTCATGTATTCGCTTATGGAATACATAAGCGTCTAATGAAATCACAATTGCGCAGGTTCATAAGTCGTGACTTATGGAATTCTTAAGTGCTTTTTCCTCAGTGTATCAGTGGGTGGGTGGTATCCCTACCAACAACTGCTCGAAATAAAAATGTTGCCAAATCATTTAATTTAGCTGATTTTTAAAAATGCATCACGAGTGATGTGCCCCTAGATTTCAAATCAAATGCAACAACCGATTCCGACTCAATCGCCCACTGAAACGTCCAAAAATTTGTTTCAAAATCGTTCAACACGGGTCCAACGATGGACGTTCGTTGAACGGTTATTTGGACGTTGGTGAAATTGGTCCAACGAACGTCCGTCATTGGACGATTTTGAAACCAACCGTTCTTAGAGGGCGGTTTCAGAATCGGTTGTTGCATTTGATTTGGAATCCATACTGACTCCATTCAGGATTCCGAATCAAATTCTGAATGGTTTGACCGGGTATTAATGAAAAATAATTAAAATAGTGTCCTATTCGTGTTTCAAATTGTGGAAAATTTAAAACAGAATAGTCGAGCTGTTTTAAATCTGATCCAAAAAAGTGCTCGAAAAATAGAACTGCATCTCAGCATTGCGATCGATCTGTTTTAGTCGGTGATGTAAAATAGAACAGCCCATAGAGTTCTATGCAAACGATTTCACCCACACTACTTGGGGGTTTGTTTTACTCTAGCTGTCATATATAAAACTGTCAGCCAATTTAAACATTTGAATTAGCTCTCGTAAAGCATTTAAAATAGTGTTGAAATGCTCTATGTCGCTGAAAAACTTATTCGGGGACGTACAATTCCGGTTGGTCATACTCCATCATGAAAATAATCCGAGCGAAAAGCTTTTTTCGATTTGTTTTCCTCCATCTATGACAGGTGGAGGAAAACAAACCATTGCAGAATCAGCGTTGCGAACAGCCACTGCTGTCAAAATGTAGGAACTGACAGCGGTTGGGGTTAGAACCTGACTCAGTTTCCGGGGTGAAGCAAAAACGCCATATGAAAATTAAAATTAAAAATGTTACTTATTTTCGGATTCATTACCTACTCACAAACTTATCAGCATACTAGGTAATCACCACCGAACTACAGGAAGAATCAATGGTTAAATTAGTATTGCACACCGAAACTTACCTCAATCTGACGTTCGTTAAAACTTTAGATCATGGATCTTGTTTTACTATACTTACACATGATTCCACAATTCCCTTTATTCGTTGGCTAAATGAAGTGCTCTAGACAAACAAAATACAGGCGAAGCATGCGAATTGTTTAAAAAAACAATTTTAAGCTTAAGCCAAACATGTACCGCCATGTTAGAAAAACGCGAAAAACAACCATGTCCATTTCAACCGCTAAAAAAATTGTCTAAGTATTGAAATTGCTTTTAAATCGCATCCGCAAACGTTAAAGTGTTCAGTCAGTGTCAAACGTTAAAGTGTTTAAATCGCCTGACCATGTTCGTCCGCCTTCTATTTTCACTGGGACGCATCAGTGTAAGATCACAGATCCACGATCGAACAAATATACTAATAAAACTTGTGAACACGTTTGAACGCATGTATGTTGAAACATTTGCGCCGCCACACCAGCCTGTTCTAACTACCCGGTAAACCCACTCCGGAACCAGTTAGGAGTCCTTTATGGATTCAGTATGAATTCCAGCTCTAATGAAATGACCAATTGCGACTCAATCGGTTGTTGCATTTTAGCTGAAATCCATTCAGGCTTCCGTACCGGTTCCAGAATGGTTTGACTGCCTCCTAAAAATGGTTGGTTTCAAAACCGGCCAATGAATGATGTTCGTTGCAAAGTTGTTATACATTCCTAGGGTGATCTGCCCCTAGCGCACAACCGTATCGGATCTTTTAACGCCTTGTGTATCGAATGTTTTGGGACGTTTTTGTCACACGTGAATCACGACTGTACTTATTTAAGGGGCCATGTATAAATGACGTAGCATTTTGGGGGGTGGGGAGGGTATACCAAATTTGTGACGAAGTGTTACGAGGTGGAGGGTAGGGTCAGAAGTTGTGCGACGTAGCATTAAGTTTAAAATCCATTGTTTAGAGAAAACAATTTAATGATCCTCCATTCCCAAGAGAAATGAATTTATATTCAAACAAGTTACTTTTGATGCGGTTTTTCATGAGGTAAATTTTACGATTCGCGGAATTACAAGTTCGAAAAAATACGAAAAGATTTTGTATGCGGATTTAATTTGCTACATTAGTTAGCTAAATGTTGCTAACTAGTAGACTTAGTTTGGAAGCTGAATTAAATTTTCACTTCGGATTCAACCAAACAAAATTTAGTAATTTAGATGAACGTATCGTTCTTAGAATCATTGGCAGCTGCACGATTGTGAACTGAGAGAACTTGTCTTCATGCTCCCCTTGACATATAAAATTCAAAACAAAACTATCAACACTATATTTGTCATGAAATGGGCTTATTTTGCACGCAATTTGCAGCTATAATGAAAATTTTGATAAAAGTCGTCAAACATCTTGAAAGGACATGTATTTAAAATATAATTGAAAAACATATGTAACTTTTTTTCATCACCCGGGCGCTTTGCATGGGACAAGGGGGAGGGGGTAGGTAAGTGCTACGTTCAAGGATGCAAAATGCCTACCTTTTCTGCGGCTGTAATTTTTCTGCCTACATTCTCATTTCTCTTTTAACGCTGCTGTCGTTCGCTACTGCAGGACGCCCAGCGCTGTACGGCTGTCTGTAAGCAAAGCAGTAACATGACAAAGAAATACTACCCCCAGTACAGCCACCAGACGCGAGCGGTATAGCTTCTCTTTCCTTATTTTACACTTTTTAATATTTTTAATCTATTCAATATTTTCAATAACGAACGACGGTAATAAATGCGGTTCGTTTACGCCACGACCGGCATCATCACTTTCGTGTGCGGGCCTCTCCCTTTGACTACGCAGAGAAAAATGTACAAAGCGAGAGAACAAACTTTACTACGTCACACTCTCACCGAGCAGTCGGAGTACAGCAGCAAAACAAAAATGTATTCTACTTCTCTACGGGAAAATGTACTCGGTTTGACTGCCGTTCTGGCAAGAGCTGTAGTGATGTGTCGCTGTAGCGGGCTGTACAGCTTGTGCAAATGTAAATATACCGAAAAAAATGTAGTTTACCAGTACCTTTGGCATCCCTGGCTACGTTATTTACGAATGGGAGGTTAGAATTTTATGACCAAATGCTACGAGGGGAGAGGGAGGGGTCAAAAATCGCCGAAAAAAGCTACGTTATTTGTGTACGGCCCCTAATATAAAAAACAAGAAATAAGTACACCGAAAACTCGCAAGCAACCCGATGTGAACGTACACAAAAATTGATTTACAAATGTATGCCAAATGATTCATGTATCCCCACGGGTGGGGATACTTGAACCACCCCAGAAGTAAATTTGAACCATTCTTCCCGCAAATATAAAAACACGCAGACATACTTATATGAAAAATTATTATTTATCCCTTTGTCTTTTGTTCTGAATGCGCGAAATAATATTTATTTTGTATGCTGTGGTATAGCATCCAAAACAGTGGCGTCTCGTCCACCTGTGCAGTGCACGGGTTGTGGTTTTCAAATACAATAAAAATCAAAACACTGAAAATTCAAATAAAAATTGATGCCAAAACTTCGAGAAAATGAGATGTTCAACTGGAATTGCCAAGATAATACTGTTTGCGTGTACCGAATTGCTGAGATGCTCAAAATCAGCTAACTCTACGGCCAGTGGCTCTCTGCAAGCATGCACGAAATATTTCTCACGCGTTATTTTTTTAACATTTCAGTTTACAATCCGTAATGGGGAAACAGAGTTCGTGCACCAAAGATTTAGCAACCGTTGAGCATATTCGTATATAACACAGTTGTTAAATTGTGTGCGTTTTTTAATTGAACCAATTTATCGATGTGTATTCGTCGAACTGATGCACCTATTCGTGGTGAACAGCTCAATCTTGGAAGTTCATAAAATACTCTCCCTCCCAATCAAACATCTCTCATTTGCAGTGATTTGTGGCTGACACGTATATTTGCTCAGATGTATTTTCTCTCGCTCTGCCAGCTTATTTCGTTTCGATGATGTAGTGGTAGACAGCGGTGGGCGCACGCGCGTTTAGCACGATGTATATATGTGTTTCTACTCAATGAATTTATCCATGGCTAGGGGCGTACGTTGTTCATTCTCTGCTGTGCACAAGCTCAACCTCAGTCACCCTAAAATACGCTTTCAAGTTCTATTTCATGCAAAACTCAACTGCGTTTACTGGGAATACTTTAATTCTAAGTGGACGCAAATGTGTGAGGCGAGTTTTCGGCTTGGGCAAAAATGGACAAGTTTATATAATTCCTTGCTCAAAGTTAGCATATGCAGCTCGTGCACCAAGTAAAGAGACACAATCATCTATAATGGAAAGTTCTGCTAACAGAATTCTGTAGTGAAATTGATGATTATTCTCTCGCTCCAAAATGAAAAATATTCATAGTGGTTCACCTATCGCCTGGTTCACCTATCCCCACTTTAACGACAAAAAAATTGATTATTTCTAAAAGCGTCAACAAACGTTTGACGATATCGCAAATACGTATGCGGCTAGGTTACCGAAAGAACTAACAAGAAAAATAATGTGGGCGTAAAATCATCAGGATATGACGTAGTATCTAGGGGCAGATCACTTGTGATGCATTTTTAAAAATCAGCAAAATTAAATGCATTTATTTCCATCAAAATAGAAATTCATAATGTATTTTGCGTTGCGTGCAATGTTTTAGCGTTGCCTGCAATGTGGTTTGCGTTGCGTGTAAGACGTCAAAACCCTACAGATAAACTAGCCCTACATTTAACAAAACGTCGAACAAAGTGGATCAGCGTAGGACGTTTGTTGAACAAACTTTTCTGCGAGGGAGTGCCAAGCTGATGCAAAAATGGAAATTAAATGCATTTTTTCTAATTTGATGCAAATTTGTTATACATTCTTAGAGTGATATATAGAAAGGTATATACATACATTAATCCAAGTTCTCTCGGAACAGTTGTCCAGTAGCCAAGATTGGTACAATTCAAATCTACTGTCAAGTATCATAGAAAATAGCCATAGGTAGCATCGTTCAAACAAATCTTACATTGATTTACGAGTTGTTTTTTTTGACTTGCCCATCGCCTTACTGCAATGGATATACACCACGGAATTACATTCCAGATCTTAAAGCGGGTGCCATCAAATTTGGTCCAAACTTGAAATGTAAAATCATATTAAGAACAATTATAACCGGGAGTTCAGAAGTACTGTATATTAATGTAAATGGTAATCTTCGCAGACACTTCCCCGTTCGAAAGAAAGTGAAAATTTGAAAATTCTTCCCAGATAGAACATTAAAGATACGATACCTTTATTCAAACCCAAATTCAAACTGCGTTTAAAAAGAGCAGGAATTTATTTCCATGCATAATACGTTCTGGAATAAAATGAGGTGGTGGTGTTTCGGATTATGCAATAGTACTTTAATCTTCATACATATTTTTATTTCGCTCAAATCGTTCACATTGTTTGTCTTTTACGATGATATAATGCTTAATTTCTCTAAATTTCCCTCATTGTATTCCGTTAGATTTTCCCGACGAGTATGATTGTGTGTATGATTGTGTATATGATTTTGAGTAGGTTCAGCTAGGTGTCAACTATATGGTACGAGTGTGATTATGTGCTTACATTAGGCTTTCGTATTCCTTCACTACTAGTTGGGTAAGATTTGCACTTTCTTATTAATCACTAGGATTGATTATCGTATTTTGTTTTGTGATTTCTTCAGATACTAGAGAGTAGACATACCGAACATTATTAGGCAATAATTGTGTAAGTGCATTGAAAAATAAAGAGCTTGCTGAATCAGTTCATTTTAGACCTCTGCTAAACTAGTAAGAGATTATGAAAGCAACCATTTATTTCACTGTGTAAATCTACGAGTTGTTTTGAAATACTATACTATACACGTGCTAATTCATACATGTTCTGTTCTGCTCAACATTCAATATATCATCATTTTCACAATCGGTGGTTGCTCTTACTTTATTCGTGATTCAATGCGAATGTATATACTCAATGATGGACTCTGAAATCCAAAGTATCTTTTCTTATTCACTACTGGTTAGCAGATCAACTAGTTTCCGAATCTACGCCTAGGACACCAGTCTTACAGTCGGTAAATTTTCCTCAACTGATTTTATTTCCCGTATACTTTATTTGTCTATTAATACACTAGCTTTCCATTGCCATTGACATAATAAATAACTTCAATTATGAGTTTCTTATTGCTATTAGAGCTATTTATTATAGTTGGAAAAAACTGCTAGATCATGCGAGTGTGCATTGTTTTATTTTTTGTTTTTTTTGTCAATTGTAAATATGGATCTATAGGAAATAAAACTATTTTCTTCTGATTCGATCGTAAGCGGAAATTTCTTTTGGTTGCACCGGATGATTATGCGTTCTATAATATTTACTTTCGATAGCTTAATATACAACAAAGCTGAAATTCTCGGTCAACATTATCAAGAAAAGATGTGAATAATGTGCGAAAGTTCTATGGAGATTGAAGAGGTACCAACCCGAATGTTCAAACAATTGCTTGAGGAACTTGTGGAAATACACTGAAGGCACCACTTGCATAGTATCTGCATCGTTTATATTTTACTACAATCTAGCATACATGCACAAACTAAAACCAAGAAACAACCGAAACATTGTGGTATTCAATAATAACCGAAGAAAATATGAACGTGGATGAGAGTTATTGATTCCACCAAAAACATACCCCATGCGATCAAATGAAAAAATATGATCGATATAAGATAAATAATTAGAATCAATCCAAGCACTTTTGAGAATCAAAGATAACAGCAGATCACCTCATCATTTTACTGGTGTGAAGTAGGGTTCGTCGCGGTTGCGGTAATTACCGCAACCGCGCGGTATTTACCGCACCCGCACCGCAAAAACTGCGGTGCGGTGAGACACTTTTTCCCGCGGATGCGGTGCGGGAAATTTGCTTTTACCGCGCGGTATTACCACAACCGCACTTCAAAAAATAATTGATAAAGTCTGCAGTCTGCATTAAAAAGTGAATTAAAACTATGACTTTTACCATTTGAGAAGAACGCAACTAGATTTATTTTCTGAACGAATGCTTAGCAATGTCATTATTAGGAACATCTCTCTGTCAGAACGTTCGAGTTATATTTATTACCCTACAATAGAGAAACATGATGAACATTTAATTGATCTAACTTTCATAGACTTGACAATGATTTGAAAAGAAATACGAATATAATCTGTATTCGACCTATCGCTATTTGATTTCTTATATTTTGGTCATTCAAATATGATAAAACATACTGTTACTAAAAATAAAATCTATAAGCTGTGTCCAACATAATTTGGCACCATATTTTGAAAACTATTCATTTTATACTTCAAAGAAAAAATTTATAAACGAAACCTTTTCAAATACATAAAACGCAAAATCCAATCATTGAAAAACAATTGAATTTTATTGTCAAATCCAATTACAAAATGCTTCATTTTTCCTGATTCCTCTTGGCAGTTGTGGAATTATGAATCGTTTTCGATGACATTTTCTCAACTGTGAATTTGATTAACTTGGAGAACTTAGAGATGAACTAATGATACTACGACTTAAAAACAATCCAAAGAATGTAATTATCATCATCAAACTAAACGAATTTGGAAGAATTTTTTTTCGCATGCGGTCATTGTTCGTCCAACTGGGAATTTTCTACCAAATTAACAAATAATATTTTTCAGTTAGGAATATTTTGTAACTTTTTGAAAGTAAAACTTTCGAAGTTAGTGTAGGGCATTGCGATTTTTATTGTGTTTCTCAAAGTCTCCCTTAAGGTCTTCCTTCATATTGAGACAAGTGTCAAAGTTAGCCCAGATGACAAATTTTGCATAGTTTGGATAGTTTTTGCCTTAATTGAAAATTTATCTCGAAACTTTAACGTAGGGGTTAGGTATTTTTACATAGAATCTGTATACAAAGTTTGAAAGAAATCGGTTAAGTGGTTTTTGAATGGCAGGTAACACCGCAAATCATGTTTTTTCCAGAGACGTTCTACAAAAAGCTTCGTCACCGAGTCGTTTGTCGATATTTTTGCATGGAAAAATTACAGCATGTTACTGAAATGATACACTATAATGTACAAAAGTTTTGATCAGTTCGCTTCACGCAAAGTTAAAAAATCGAGAAAAAGTGTTTTTTTTCACGCCAAAACCCTTACCCCTCTTAATAAAACTTGCAAAGTTGAATATTTTCATAAATGTTACATTCTGAGGAGTCCGTCAAAGATAATTTTCGTGTAAATAAGAATAACATTTCACTATATATGGCAATACAAAACAAATCAATAATTTTTCAGCACAATCTTTAAAATACATGATTTTTACCGCATTTACCGCATTACCGCGCGGTGCGGTGCGGTAAATGAAATGCGGTTGCGGTAAGCGGTGCGGTTTCAAAAATTTTTTGCGGTTGCGGTGCGGACTATCCATTTACCGCCCACATCCGCACCGCGACGAACCCTAGTGTGAAGAGAAAGAAAGGTTAAAATAAAGGTGGGAAAGGAAATGGAGAATGATAACACGATACATTTGTAACATAATACACAACACACAATGGTAAACCGTTTAGATTCTTCAATAATTAAACCTACTTATAAAGTAATGTAATTGCTTCAAACATCTCAAGCGACGTGGGAACTAGAATCCGTCGATGTAAGAAATATTATTATGGGCAATATGATAGTAATGATATCGTTCGTGTTAGAACTTTATAAGCAACATCATGACAATTAATCGAAAAAATCAATTCATGGGCGTAATTACGAACACATTAACTAATTCTGTAAGGCCCGGAAAAATAGCTCTATTAGTGCCGAACAATTAAAACTTAAATGAAAGTATGTGTTGAAAACCATTCGTCATGATTATGATCATTGAAATTACACAAACTTTGACTAGAAAGTAGAAGAAGAGTAATTTCGTAGACGTATTTCTTTTCCGTAAAATAGTAAAGTGCGAGAACTAAATAACATAATTTAACATGAAAGAGACAACCATTGGAGAAGCTGATATGCGAGGTAGTCGATTGAGTCCCGCAGAAGATGGTAATTTTAAAGCTGTATAAGCTGTGAGTAACACGTCAGACATACAAATTCAAACCCAGTATATATCAAAGCAACAACAAGTCTTGGACCAGACACTTGATATAATTCGTCATCTAGAACGAGCGACGTGGGAACCGTCTGGACCATCGGAATTTGCTTAGTAGGGACTTTAAGTAGGAAATTCAATTTAATTCAATTTAAATAAATCAGTCGAGTTTTGACAACAGTGAGGCAAAGATCGTCTTTAGTTTTTTAAAAAGTATGTTACCAGACCAAATAACATAAGCTTAGCTTAGCTTAAGTAGACTGCCCGTAGTTGCACTTGGTGATTGACCGAATAAGTGAAAATGCACAATGAACCAAAAAATGATGCTGGGGAGAAGCAAATCATTCTCACTGTGCATGTTTCACTGACTCATAACTTTCATAAAACTGGTCAATAACGACGCTGGCCACGACCAAGACTGTTCTACTAGGGAAGGGAAGGAATGTTAGTTACTACTCACTTTCGCCAGAGACCAAAGTTATTAATATCGCGATAGTAGAGTTAACAATAATATTTTATATAAAATTATATACTACGTTTCAAATATACCATCAATTTAGCAAGTAATATAGAGAGTTACAGTCAAGCAGGGCAACCTCCAACACATGGGCATGTTTATGTCTAGATTTGATAACGCTAATAATAATGTTAAAAATTTTGTATCTTCCCAATCAGAAATACACAACATGTTATAATTTTCTGTTATTTTAACTAACGAAACCAAATTTATAACATAATACTTCGAAAATTGCTTTCTGTTATAATTGTTATAATTTTTGGCATTCTGATCGGGATGGCTTTTTTAATAGAATAGAAAAGAAAAACTGGAATGTTGTGTTTTGCTCCACTTCGATGGTAAGAGCATATCATTTGACCTTTTTTGTACAAATCGAGTGTACAATAGTGAGCATTATTGCTTGTTCCTTTATTATTTTTGTCTTCTTCTTTCTCTCTTTATCTTCTTTTTATGATGACCATTATTCTTATGTTAAGTGTTTTAATTATACCGCTTCGAAGTAGAAAAGTGTTGCAAGTTATCCCGCTGGACGGTACTAAATGTATAATCTATACGGTCTCACAAGCCCCATAATTGCCCTGTATGCTAAGATTCGGTGAAGAAACAGGTAGAAACAAGAACTGTCAGTAAGTGTTACACACATACACACCACAAAACACCATCCGAACCCCGCACACCATACAACAAACATCCCCAAGACGCCCCAACAGTACATTGGAGAAATATATCCTTCAATGCACCACCGGAACGTCCTGAAAATATCCACCATATGCGCGCAGAACCCAAACGATGCCCTCCAGTATGCACACTAGGGTGGAACAAAAACTAGATTCCTGCTCCGAGCAACCTTCTGGGTTACACCTGGTCCCTAAACAATCGTGCAAATTCCCAGATCGATCGGTGAATTTACCAGACCAAAGAACATAAGGTATACAAAGTTGGATGGAAAACCCAGCCCAGTATGTATCACCAGGAAAATGGGAAGTATAGTTAAAATTGGCCAAAAATCTTAAATTTCTAATAAGAAACATATGTTTAATACCTATATAAATGTTTTAGGAAAATGAACTCTTTCTTATAAAACTGCATATCAATATTATATCATTAAACATAGCAGAACACATCTAAAACAAGAAATGGCAAACAACAACTCTTGTCATTATAAAATTAATAAAAGAAGGTACTCTAAACGTTTACCTAAGAAAAGCGCCTACATAAAAGTATAAAAATTAAAGCAAATAATAAAAAACATATCTTTATTATTAGATGCACAGACACACGAAGAAAGAACTACAGAAAAAAAACAAACGCAGATGAAGATAGAATAGAAGACGAAGAGGAAGATTTATGTTTGGTCCTTAAGCTCATTGAACCTTTCGATGGATCAACAAATACTTTAACCAGCTACATTTACGCGACTACGCCTCAGGACATCCCATAGGCAGACGTCCTCAGATATTTAAGAATAACCCTAACAGATGACGCTTTAGCTTTCGAAACATTAAAAAATCTTTTTTCTATCAAATTAATTCCAAAGAGCAGTACAGAATAATATGAATTTCCAAACACAGAGCCATATGTTCAATCAAGTTAGTCTGAGTTAAGCAGTGAGTGGAAGTAGTTCAGTCTACTTTTTTAAAAAGAACTCCAAGAACATTAATCGTTAACTGGCGTCCGAATAGGGACCGTCAGAAAGTGCGGAAAAGTATAAGTTCGCGAGAGTGCTACTAAAGTGAAGCTGCAAAAATTTTTAAACAAGGGTGAAACCAATCATCTAGAATCGGTGGAAAGAGCCGTGCAGCCACAGCAAAGCTACTCATCCCGGACCAAGCAGAACAGGAGACACCGTGGGAAACCTTCCCCGATCGGCACAAAGGCCACTAGTAGCAACGCAAACCGGATCAGTTCCTGAAGTGCCTGCTCCCGTTCTTCCCACGTTGACGGAACCACACAAAGTCCAACATAAATGCTGGTATCGGCATTACTGTAAGTAACAGTTCCCTTTATCTAAGACAAAGTGTAAAAAGTCCAATAAAAATCATTGGCAGTGCTAGCGTTACAGTGTTAGTAAAAAAATCAAATCAAAACCAGTTTTCCAATTCTTAAAATTTTAAAAAAAATTGATAAGCTAAAGAATATTTGTGCAAAGAAAAGCAGGGTAGATTTCTATTTTAAGAACATCATGGAGAACCCCACCCCTCTCTAACGATGCAATAATTTGTTGATCTTGGTAGATTACCAGACTTCATTACAGAACTTCAAATTTTCGAAAGGAAGCCGACCGAACTATTGGCCTGGCTAACCGATGTCGAAAGCATATTTAACATGTATCGAGAAGCCGACGCGACAGCGGCGCAGATTGGGTTAATCGAACGATCTATCAGAAGGAAAATTAGAGGAGAGGCTGCCGACATTCTGAATTCTAATAATATAGCTCATGATTGGACGCAAATGAAGACCACGTTACTCCTGTATTATAAGGACAAACATGATCTAAAAACCTTAGATTTCGAGCTTACCTCAATTAAGAAAAATGGACAGGAAAGTTTGTCCAGCTACTTCTCTCGGGTCAACGAGTTGCTTTCCGCAATTGTTGCCCAGGTGCAAACTAGCGAAAAATTATATTCACATGCCAACTCACACATAGACTATTTCCGTGAGAAGGCGGTGGATGCTTTCATACGAGGTTTGGAAAAACCTCTATGTCAATTATTGAAAACTTTCAACCCTACAACGTTAAACCAGGCATATCAATTTTGTCTGGACTACTATAACATGGACAATAGATCAGAACCCTACAGAAGCGAACACTTCACCCCAACTCCCAAACCACGAGAGTTGGAGTTCAATAGAATACCCCCCAAAATACCACCAAGAAGATTTCCACAGCTACCAGTTCCCGCCCCCAGGAACTTCGGTCCCCCACAATATTATCAAACAAATCCCTTCACTCAGACTAGGCCACTATTCCAACCCAATCCATTCAATGCACCCTTCACTCGGACTAGACCACCATTCCAACCCAACCCATTCAATGCCCCCTCTAGACCACTAGCTAGACCCGAACCTATGGAAATCGATCAAAGCATACGAACGCACCGGTTAAATTAGGGCAACAGGCCTCTGGTGGATCTGAAAAGACCACCCCCGATATCGAGCCATATGTACCCACATCCTATTAAACGACAAGCTCAACCACTTGTTCAATATCCAACTTACCATGAATCCGAAGAAGAATACTATACAGACAGTACTAGTACTATTCCGAAGAAGACTACTTAGGTTATTTCTCCCAAGATAATTTACCTCCACAGCCCTTAGAAGAGCAACAAGAATCAACACCCACACATCCAATGCAAGCAGACCAATTAAATCAACCAGAACAGACAATAGCTACTGAATCAACCACGGCTGCTTTTTTAGAATGGAGCCCTGTATGGTAAGGCCACCTTTACCATACATAAACCTAAAAACCAGTTCAGGAGACTTTCCATTCCTGATAGATACTGGAGCTAATATAAGAATAATCAACCCAAATTTAGCCTATTCCTACAAAGGAGCGAAACCATATGATTTTCCTACCAATAACATTTCCAGTGCCAATGGATCGTTCAACGCTTCATCGGCAATCGATATAAATTTCTTTTATCCCAAAATAAATCAAATATTCCGATTTATCTAGCACAATTTCCACACATATTTTTATGGCATCATAGGTACCGATATCTTAGAGGCCCTCAATGCATCTATTGATCTCGGGAACAGCATGATTAAACTACAAAATAATAATGGAATGCTATCCATTCAAATCTTAAACTATAGACCAGAAGATAAAAACTAATAGCATATTTCGAATAAAACACCTTTCTGGGGAAGAAAATAAAAAACTACAGATTGTACTAGAGGCCAATAAATCCGTTTTCCATGAGTAGGTCATTCAAGAGTTGACGAACAAGAGGAGTTGGAGATATATTCCAACCGACCAGAATCCTGCGGACCTCGTATCTCGAGGAATCACAGTAAGAATGTTGCTGACGACAAAAAGGCAGCTGTGGCTGCACGCCACTCAATACGTACTGGAAGTGAGACCAGAAATTCAAGTATGCGCAATCCAGCAGACCCCGACTAGGGCAACGAGAGTCCTTGATCCACCGGATTCTGGTTCCGAAGACCTTATTCAAAATTATAAGCATCATAATTCACTACTAAAAACCAGAAGGCACTTCGCCTTAATACGTCGTGCTCTAAATAATTTCATGTCGAAATTAGCCGGCAATCATGTACCAGCCATGATTGGCCCTCTAAGTGTTGAAGAGCTAGAAGTAGGGATGCAACTAGTTATCAGGAATATGCAATCCATTTACTTGAAGGAAGATTTGGAGAGCATTCTTGCGAATGGGACACCAGCAAGACAAGGCATCTCAGCCCGGTCGTTAACGACGGTCTGATTCGAGTTACCGGCAGACTCAATTTGTCGGATCTGCCTAATGAACAAAAACATCTCATATTCATACCCAGAGAACACCCTTTCTCAAGAGTCATACTAGCATATCTGCATCAATCATATAGTCATGCGGGTTTGGAAATAGTCTTAGCCGAATTTCGACGGAAATATTGGATGCGTGGACTACGGAAAACTGCACAAGCGATCCTTCAAAAATGTGTATTCTGCGTGCGAGCGCGACCACGCAGATTCGAACAGCAGATGGGACAACTACCCCGAGAAAGAGTAATCCCTTCAACCCCCTTCACCCATACGGGAGTAGATTTATGCGGACCATTCCAGGTCATCCCAAGCCAACGTGCGAAGACAAGGCTTACTGTTTACGCATGCTTGTTCGTGTGTTTTTCGACAAAGGCGGTGCATATCGAAGTGGTGGAAAACCAATCCACCGGAGCATTTCTTGCTGCAATAATGCGTTTTGTGTCGTTACGTGGCCGACCGGAGACCATCTACTCCGACAACGGCCGTAATTTCGTAGGAGCCAACCGCGAACTTCCGGAATTAATTCATTCCACCCAGGTGCCCGAACTTCGGGGGGCTCTGGGAGGCCAACATAAAGGTTGCGAAGAGGATCTTTACCGCGGCTGCCCGTGGTGCGAGCTTCAACATTCTCGAATTACAAACAGTGCACAGTGGTCCAGATCGCTAATTTAGGAGGAATTTTTACTTTCTGACAAACCTGTATAATTTAGCCGTATCATGTCTTAGGATGAATTTGTGTACTTTAGAAGATGCTTCTTTTTATTGGAATAGTTATTAGGGTGGTTCTAATTTATCTAAAATACGATAATAAACTTTTTACTGATGAAAGATAGAGCTCCACAGTCTTCCACAAAGTTGTAAAGTAACTTATTTTGAATAAATTTGTTGAATATATTACAGCTCTATCTCTTTTAGTTTTTGTTATACAAGAAATTAAAAAAAAAGGTTAGGGTGTTCCTGAAAAAACGTTTTTTTAGTATAACTTTCGTATCTTTTACTTTTTGTTAACACAACCTTTGAACAGCTTATTGAAAACTTCAAGCCGAGTATTTTTCTCCAAGACACCGAAGGTCTAACTTTTTTCTTTAAAAAGTTATGGACACTTTTCGTTAAAAAAATAGCCTATTTCAAGGCTCAATATCGCTGATGCGGGCACCTAAAATTGAATTCTGTTTCCACCACATGAAAGACCATACTTATTAGTATATTTGAGCAAAAATTGGCGAACACGATATTTTTTTAAAATTTGCAATTTAGATTTAAAGTTTGTAGTTTTGCAGGTTCAACGCATTAAAGCATTTACACACATATCGTTGTATTATGAAAAAAGCCACTTTCAAATATCATTCTCTCATCGCAGCAAGCTTTGCATAAGTGAAACGACTGTCAAAAAAGGTTTCTGATTTTATTCGTTTTAAATAAAACTAGTAAATATGGATATTAGTCGAAGAGAGTTGGCGAATTTGCTTATTTCTGGTAAAAAGACAGATGAACTGCTTAAGTTCATTACAAGTAGTAATCCAAATGTAAAATTGAGACTTGTTAGTGCTCGGAAGAAAATAAAAATCTTCATGTTGGAATTTAGAAGGTTGTGGATTCGGAGTAAGCGCACGCAAATTCGGTTTGAGCTGTTGCTAGAACGTATGTATGTGCTATTAACAATCATCAACAGCAAATTGGGAATTAACGCGGATGCTTACCGGAGTTACGCCGAAGATACACGATTGCTTTATGTACGCCTGTATGGTTGGTACGCTCTCTCACCAACCGTGCATAAACTCCTGGTCCATGGAGGAAGCATTATTCAACATAACATGCTGCCAGTAGGTATGTGCAGTGAAGAAGTTCAAGAAACCAGGAATAAAAGTATTCGCAGATTCCGAGAATTCCACGCACGCAAATTCGATCGACTCGTCAATCTTGATGACGTTTTCAAGAGACTTCTTGTTTCATCAGATCCTATAATTTCTCTTAAATGTAAACGTCGAATTCAACGAGCACCGCTGGATATACCTGAAAATGCAATGCATCTACTTTTGAATTAATTGGCATTGAATAAATTCTCCTTATATAAATCATAAATTGTTGTCATAGCCAAATTATTTTTAATGAACACATTCTGTATTGTTGATATGTAAGCAAAACAGAAAAGGAAATACAAAGGCTTTAGGCAATTTCTTTTATGTCGCTATGCGATAAAATTTAAAACTTTGGTTAGTAAATTTAAAATTACATGCTTAAAAAAAATAATATTTTCCAATTTTTGCTCAAATATACTTAAAAGTATGTTCTTTTCTAAGGTTCAATCCGAACTTACTTTTATTTGCCCCAATCAGAGATAATGACATTTGAAAAAGGGCTATTTATGAGCGAAAAGTTTCCATAACTTTTGAAAGTATAAAGTTAGACTTTCAGAGTTATGAAAAAACGTGGATTGAAGTTTTCTAAAAGCTGTTCAAAGGTTGTTTTAACAAAATATAAAATTTCTTTCGAACATTAACAAGTCTCAATTTTACATTTGGATTACTACTTGTAATGAACTTAAGCAGTTCATCTGTCTTTTTACCAGCAATAAGCAAATTCGCCAACTCTTTTCGACTAATATCCATATTTACTAGTTTTATTTAAAACGAATAAAATCAGAAACCTTTTTTGACAGTCGTTTCACTTATGCAAAGCTTGCTGCGATGAGAGAATGATATTTGAAAGTGGCTTTTTTCATAATACAACGATATGTGTGTAAATGCTTTAATGCGTTGAACCTGCAAAACTACAAACTTTAAATCTAAATTGCAAATTTTAAAAAAATATCGTATTCACCAATTTTTGCTCAAATATACCAATAAGTATGGTCTTTCATGTGGTGGAAACAGAATTCAATTTTAGGTGCCCGCATCAGCGATATTGAGCCTTGAAATAGGCTATTTTTTTAACGAAAAGTGTCCATAACTTTTTAAAGAAAAAAGTTAGACCTTCGGTGTCTTGGAGAAAAATACTCGGCTTGAAGTTTTCAATAAGCTGTCCAAAGGTTGTGTTAACAAAAAGTAAAAGATACGAAAGTTATACTAAAAAAACGTTTTTTTCAGGAACACCCTAATCTTTTTTTTTAAATTTCTTGTATAACAAAAACTAAAAGAGATAGAGCTTTAATATGTTCAACAAATTTATTCAAAATAAGTTACTTTACAACTTTGTGGAAGACTGTGGAGCTCTATCTTTCATCAGTAAAAAGTTTATTTTCGTATTTTAGATAAATTAGAACCACCCTAATAACTATTCCAATAAAAAGAAGCATCTTCTAAAGTACACAAATTCATCCTAAGACATGATACGGCTAAATTATACAGGTTTGTCAGAAAGTAAAAATTCCTCCTAAATTAGCGATCTGGACCACTGTGCAGTGTTCTACCAGGTAGCGGCCATCATGAATTCGCGGCCCCTCACAAGAGTATTTTCTGAGGTAGGATCCCCAGAACCCCTGACTTCAGCTCATTTCTTGATAGGTAGAGCCATGACAGCTATGCCTATTCCGTCTAGCAACTTAGGAGAAATCAATCTCGCCATGCGCTGGAAGCGCATCCAACAGCAAACAGGTCAATTTTGGCGTAAGTGGCAAAATGAGTATTTGCAGCACTTGCGCTGTGTTTCCAAATGGACTAGAAAGTAACCTAATTTGCAACCTGGTCAAATAGTCCTCATAGGAGACGACAATAACCCAGTGGCAAAGTGGCCGATGGGAATTGTGGTTCAAACCCAAGCTGGAGCCGACGGCATTGTACGAGTAGCAACTGTTCGCGTCGGATCGAATACCTACAAACGAAACGTTAGGTTACTGCCCCCCTACCCATCGAAGCATCAACAATTGATCATCAAGTGGATGAACCTAGAACTGCAAGCGAAGGAGAACTCGAAGACGAATCATCCCCCGTAGTTACGACCAATGGCATTTGGAGCGATAGACTCCGCTCCAAAGGGGGGAGAAAATGGTGTGACAACGTGTAACCACGGAAGTAAGCACCATTCACCTGTTGTTACTCCAGGTAACAAGAGTCTAAGAGCGGTATTTCCGAAATTGTAGTAGGCGGCCTTATTTGTTCGTTCGAAGCATTAAAGGGAGGATTCACTCGTTTCACGCCAAACTTTAATTTCCTGATAATAAACATAGTTAATAAATCCAATATAAATTTTAATGATCTTCATGGAGCAGAAAAGCGTGCTTCCAAAACTAAAGGGTTTATCTCACTACTCTATTGTTCTGATTTTACTTGTCTTCGCTGTGTATGTCCGTTTATCGTCGTTATTGACCTAACGGGTAGACTTTCCGACTGAGCTGGCAGCGTTATCACTTATCAGTGACGAGGGGCTCGATGACACTCCCCCCAGTTCGGCAACTCCGTCTCTAGGTTGGCTAACTCTTCCTGGGACTTTAAATCGAGCACCGCTACTTTCACTGCCGGTCTCTCGTAGACACCTCTATTCGTCTGGATCGTCACTCTGCGTACCTGACCGTCCCGTATGACGGTTCCAATCACGCGCCCCTTTGGCCAGCAGTTCCTCGGAAGATCTGGATCTGCAATCAACACGATATCGCCTTCCCTTATCGGTTTGACTCTTTGATGCCATTTGGAACGGCCAGTGATTTCTGGAAGGTAGTCCTGAAGCCATCTACGCCAGAATCTGTTGGCCAACATCTGCGACACGTGCCAACCGCGCCTCAATGCTACCGAATTATCGTTTAACAATGTTAGCGGCTTGGAACCATTGGAAGTACCTAACAGCCAGTGATTAGGGGTCAGCGCGGGGGCTGCTTCATCTTCTATCGGCACGTGGGTTAGGGGCCGTGCATTGATGATGCCCTCGACCTCAATTAGCGCGTTCCTCAACTCCTCGTCTGTCGGTCGTCGAGACAAATTAAATTCCGACAGGGTCCGTTTGACGGTTTGAATCAATCGTTCCCAGCTTCCCCCCATATGAGGAGAAGCGGGGGGGTTGAAGCACCAGGATGTACTTGAGGATACCATCTCCTGCATCATCGCATCTTGATCAACCTCCCGGAGAGCTACCTTTAACTCACGTTCCGCGCCGATAAAATTTGTTCCTCTGTCACTGTAAAAGACAGCTGGAGTACCCCGACGTGACATAAAGTTGCGTAAAGCCATTATACACGAGGCGGTATTCAAAGAGCTTGCTACTTCTATGTGAATGGCGCGTACAGTAAGGCATGTCAAGAGAACTCCCCATCTCTTCTCTAGCCGTCGTCCCACAGCCACTTCCATTGGTCCGAAATAGTCCACACCAGTGTGGGTGAACGGGCGAGTGAATGCGGCTAGCCTGCATCTGGGAAGGTCCGCCATAGCTGGTGGACGTGGTAGAGCCGTCCGTATTTTGCACCGTTGGCAGTCAGTTCTGACCTTAGAATATACTCTGCGCAAGTGATAAATACTGAACCTTTGTCTTATCTCGTTAATGACAGTCTCGTTGTTTCGATGGTGAAACTTCTGGTGGTAACTCTCGACGAACAGCTTGGTGACCGCATGATCTCGTGGAAGAATTATGGGACATTTCACTTCCATTGGTACATACTCGCAATTTATTGTTCTGCCGCGCATTCTCAAGATTCCATCCGCATTGACGAAAGGATTCAACTTATAGAGTGGGCTTCCTTTCGAAATAGTGTTTTTTTGGTCTTTAGCTGTCAGGATCGCAAGATCATCACGGTAGCTGTCGTGCTGTGCTGTGCGATAGTGAAATTGTTCAGCTCGGCGAAGTTCTTTGCTAGTGAGAACTCCGACCGTTCGCGTGCCGCGTATGTCAGCAAAACGAAGAACATACGCGGTGACGCGAACCAAATGTCTCCAATTTGAGTAGTTGTTCGCTGGTAGTACTGCGTTGGAACTTTCAAAGTGTACATGGACAGTGGCACGGAGCTCTTCAGTTGTACTCTCCAATTGGAAAGGCATTTCTGGCCAATCAGTTTCAGATGTCCATAAGAACCCGAGTCCCTTGTACCACCTGCTGTCGTTAGTTAAGGTGGGCTGGTGTTGCCATTTAGTGCCTTCGTCGGCGATGTTCCACTTCGTTGGAACCCATCTCCACTCGGAAGCGTCTGTCAACTCTAGTATCTCACTGGCTCGTGCTCCCACGAACGGGCTGTACCTACGGTGTTCAGAGCGAAGCCAGGATAACACGTTTCGTGAGTCTGACCAGAAGACACGTCGGTTTATTTTGATGGACAAACCACGGACGACAGAATCTGCGAGTCTTGCTCCGATGAGAGCTGCTTGAAGCTCCAGTCTAGGGATCGATAAGTACTTGAGCGGTGCCACCCGCGTTTTGGCAGCAACCAGCGTACATTCGACCGTTGTTCCGTCGACGTAACGGAGATACACTACTGCTGCCATACCATTTTCTCCAGCATCGACGAAGGTGTGAAGTTGGATTTCTGTTCCAGTATCGGCTGAGGTAGTTTGTCTGTAACATCTAGATATACTCAAGTCTTCGATTTGAGGGAGTAGCTTTATCCACATTTGCCATTTTTCAAAGCATTGTTGGTTAATCTGCTCGTCCCAACCTACGGCCGTTCGCCAGATCTCCTGTAGCAGCACCTTGAGGAACATGAGATAGTGTGCGATGAGTCCCAGTGGATCGTAGATACACATTAGAGTACGTAGAACCTCCCGTTTAGTAGGGCAACGTTTCCCTTCCAGCAGGTCCTGCCCTAGTCTGATCCGATTCAACTTTAAGGTGAAACAGTCGCTATTGGTGTTCCACCACATTCCAAGCACCTTTTCTGTGGCTAAATTCGACGAAAAGTCAAGACTTTTTTCCTCTCTTCCGGTGCCGCAAATTGCTGAGAGAACTGCTGGAGAGTTGGTCATCCAATTGCGGATTTCGAATCCACCTTGTTCTTGAACGAAGCAAACCGATTTCACCAGATCTATCGCTTCCTTTTCAGTTTCTAAGCTGCATAACATGTCATCTACGTACGTGTTTTTTATTATTGCAGTAGTAGCCATTGGAAACTGTCCACTGAAACGTTTCGCATTAAGGTTCTTCGTGAATTGTGCGCTTGCCGGGGAACAACATGCGCCGAAGGTCATGACTTCCATCACGTAGACGCTAGGTTCCTTTTGGCCAACGTGGTCTCTCCACAAGAACCTCTGGCTATGCTGGTCTTCACTGCGAATGCGTACTTGGTGAAACATTTCGCATATGTCACCAGCTACTGCAAACCGGAACTCTCGAAATTTGTACAGGACCGATGTTAATGGAGTAAGCAGATCTGGCCCTGCCAATAAGGCAGAATTCAGTGAGATTCCATTCGACGAGGCAGCGGCGTCCCACACTAATCTTATTTTGCCAGGCTTATTGGGGTTAGTGACAGGGAACACTGGCAAGTACCAGGGACGTTCATGACTTTTCATCAATTCATCCTTTGTGAGTTTCCGTACATAGCCCTTTGACAGATATTCTGCCATCTTATCTTTCAGAATGCGTGCCATGTCGGGGTCTTTCTTCATGCGACTTTCCAAACTGTAGAAGCGTTTTAGAGCCATTTGTTTATTATCTGGGAGTGTGATATCGTCTCGTTTCCAGAGTAATCCGGTTTCGTACCTTTTTCCGTCGAAGAGTGTAAGTTCTCGTAGCAGTTTCAGAGCTCGTTCATCGTCAAGGTAACGGATTTCCTTTCCAGGTCCCATAATGCCTAAACTATCGATATTGAAGTATTTCTTCATAGACTGTTGTAGGGTATCATCAATTTCGTGGTCACACTGGCAAACGTGATACGTGTAATGTAGCATATTCATTGTCTGTTCTGCTGTAGCACCACCGTAAACTGTCCAATCAAGATTAGTCTTTACAGCTATTGGTTGACCATATTCCCCTTCACGACTCTTTCTAACAAGGGTAGCATTCGCGTGTTTTACACCAATTAGTAGTCGTGGTCTAACGTTTTGGTACGACTCTAGAGGAATATTCTGAAGATACCGATAATCAGTTTGAAGCTGCTCAACATCGAGCGATTGTGACGGTAGCTGAAGGTCCTTCACTGTCCGGACGTCATTCAGCGAAAACCGCCTTCCTTTTTCACCGGAGATGTCGAAGTTTACATTGCTTGAATTCTTCTCGAAGCGGTGTGTGTCCCCGGTCCATTTTAGACATAGCGGACGGGGCTCCTCAGAAATATTGAGTTCATCTGTAAGGTCTTGATTTACAAGGGTTAGCGACGATCCATCGTCTAAAAAGGAATAACAGTGAACCGAGATACCATTTCCGTAAACTACTACCGGAATGTAGCGAAACAGGACTGAACTTGATCCACCTCGGTGAGTATTGCATGATTGCTCATCACGTCGTGAACCAAGCGCTATTGACGAATTCACTTGCAGTTCCTTGTAGTTCCTTGATTCACACCACAATCTTTGGACACGCATCCTCCTTTGTGTCTTCTCAAACATTTACGGCATGTCCTTGCTTCACGAATTACAGCCCACCTCGCATCGTACGAGAGATCCAAGAAACGCTTACATTTTGCAAGGAATGCGCAAGTGCCTTTGCATGCGGCACACGGCATTGATTTGAGATTCTGCGTCGCAGCTGACGTAACTGCACGATGGTCGCTTTTCGCTAAACCAGGCGGGTTCATTCTGCTCGTTTGTGATTCACCGTGAGTGTTTACAAAATCCTTTGTACCTCTTCGTGTCTCCTTACTCGCGAAGTGTTCCTGCATAGTAGGCGGATCAGCTACGATGCTAGCATCTTCCGCCATATCGAAAATCCAATCACTAAAACTTAATATGTTTACCTTTCGAAGGCGTTTGCTATGCCTGGCCCAATCCAACTTCATCGGCGCAGGGAGTTTTTCCACCAGGCCATCCACCATCGACATATCCTGTGTGTATTCCTCTGTACCACATGCGTTGATCGTTACTGCAAGGTTTTGAACAGAAAAGGCAAAGTCGATCATTTTATTAATGGAGTCAGCTCTCAGCGGTGGTAGTGACATGATCTTATTTTTCAGCACTCGAATGATATATCGTGGATGTCCAAAGCGCAGCTTCAGGGCCTTCATCGCTTTGTCGACAGTCGACGGGTGAAGCAAGAAATTTTGTACAGCGGCAAGCGCATCTCCACGCAGACAGTTTCTTAAACGAAGCATGTTTTCGTCGTCAGTTAGTCCGCACATTCGCGTCGTGCTCTCGTAGGTAGCAAAAAACATCGGCCAATGCTCAGGATTCCCATTAAACATTGGCAGTTCCTTTGGGACAACCTGGCGGGCGGCAATCTGATTGCGGGACAGGTTACAGGTATACTGGTTACCGGTTATTCGCCGCTTTTCAGTCTTCGGGGTAGATCGCTTCCTCGGGTCGAAACTACTGTCGACATCAGGTCCTACTCCGTTATCCGATGGCAAAGATTCATCACTATCGTGATCTGATTGCTGTTCGCCGTCAAACTCTTCACCTGTGGGACAGCTTTCCGAATTGCCTGCTTTTGAATTCTTATCCTGTAGCCATTCTTCCACTTTGGCATTGGCGTCGACGTTCTCGCCATCGATTTTTTCCTCATCGTTCATCTCCGGATCATCGAGGCCGGCTAGCTCCTCTAAAATTTGGAAACGTTTTATCATTAACACCTTTTTCTCGTCCAATAATCTCCGTTCCGCTTCTATTTTTTGCAATTGCAGTTGTAAACGAGCCTTTGAAGATTTTGTCGACACTGATGACATCGCTGATGCAGGTTCCGACGGATTGTACGCTGATTTGGAAGATTTCATCGATATCGATGACGTCACCGCGGCGGACTTCAACGGTTTTTGAACTACCTCAGGGTGTGTCTTCATCACAGTTGGTGCAAGCTTCGATTGTAGGGCTGTAGCCTGTGTATCTACTTGCTGACCTTTTGTAGATATAGGTTCCTTCGGCTTTTTAATAACGTTCTCATTTTTCTCGTTGGGCACCTTGGTCTTTTTAACAACTTTCTCGGGGCGCTCATTGTTCAGCTTTTCCGTGTTTGTCTTTTTAGTGTGCCTTTTTTCTTTTTCTTCGCCTCACATTTTCCACAACGCCAATCTTCTTTATATATCTCCTGTGACACACCCACGCAATCGAAATGGTGCCAGCCATCACAGTCGTCACATTGCACCATTTGGCTGGTGTCGATCGCATTGCACGTTTGACAGCTACATCCGATCCCATCGTTACTGACCTTCATCTCGGTAGAAAACTGATTATTTTTACCACCCATGACGGGTGCACTTTTTTGCGACAGTGCCTTTCTAACGATTTGTTTCGTTTCGAGATTGAGAAGATCTTGTTTATAAGCACTCGTAGATGGGGGATCATGAAGGGGATCAACTATGATAGCGCATTTCGATTCAGCAGCTGAGCTTTGTGTGGCTACGGTGCGTGCGGGGAGATCATTCTTATTGCTAGCTCGGTCCGACATCTTGCATGTAATAAACGAAATTAAAGATTTGTTACTCCAGGTAACAAGAGTCTAAGAGCGGTATTTCCGAAATTGTAGTAGGCGGCCTTATTTGTTCGTTCGAAGCATTAAAGGGAGGATTCACTCGTTTCACGCCAAACTTTAATTTCCTGATAATAAACATAATTATAAATTCATTTACATTTTAGGTTAGAATTGTGATTGCTTACGTTTAGTGCCCTTTGTCGTTACGTGTACAGGCAAGATTTTGACCACTATAGCGTAGATCTAACCACTTTCGGTCTCTAAATGAGCAATTGGTAAATTAGCGTTGATGATGATGCAATATAAATATAAATTTCACCTTTACTTTTAAGATAGCAATAGTTCACTCTCTCCTCGTACTTTTAGGTTAACAATAGTTGTAAGTTTATCTTTAAGTTAATTTTAGTTAATATTAAGTATAAATTGCATGTAATAATTACAAACCTTAGATTTAAGCACAATAATAATATTAATTTAGTTAATAAATCCAATATAAATTTTAATAATCTTCATGGAGCAGAAAAGCGTGCTTCCAAAACTAAAGGGTTTATCTCACTACTCTATTGTTCTGATTTTACTTGTCTTCGCTGTGTATGTCCGTTTATCGTCGTTATTGACCTAACGGGTAGACTTTCCGGCTGAGCTGGCAGCGTTATCACTTATCAGTGACGAGGGGCTCGATGACACCTGTAATAGTGGCGGTACCTTGATTGTCGAAATTGAGGGTCCGCATTTCGAGTAACTAAATAAAATTACTCGGCCACGGTAGCTTTGCGACACATCGAAAGGCCAACAATCAGCTTAAAACAATTAAAACAAACATCCGCTTGGTGGTGCGATAAATTGCACGCGCACCGTCGATCCAACGACCAATTACAAAGTAGCACCAAGCCAGCAACATGTGGCCATTCGGCGACACAATAACAGTGGAAAATTCTTTGAGCTCTCACGACGTGGCGTCGTATTCCGTCGACGCAGCATTCTTGGTGATCGTCGTCGTCATTGTCTTCCTATGGCGATGGCGACAGAAGACCAAGCGCATAAAAGCGCTTGAATCAGCGAATCGGCGTAGCCGATTAGAAGTGTGAAATGTATTTATGAAAAATAAAACTAGTCTTGTTACAACAGTCCAGCGTGGTATTCATTATTATCACATCCTGCGGAGACTGGGTTTCGGGCCAGTCTCCCAGTCCTTTCAATTCGAAACTAATAACGAAAGAGCTTCTGCGGGAGCGAAGCTCTAGCTATTGGCACTGGTGCTCGTACCAGTGTCAATTCACTTTCTCGCGAACAAGTACGATCGCGGAACAGCATCTAAAATTAGAATTTTAACAATGACTTGCAAAGTGTAAGCCGCTAGCTGTGCATGCCATCCGCAAGGTGCGTAGGCACGCCTTTCATCGCGTGTATGATGTGGTATGGCTTTATGCCATACACATCACCGCGGAGCCCGCTTCCGCGCATATACTCCGAGGCCGGGTTCATTTGGCTATTGTTTCAACATCGCCACTTGTGGACCGGCTACCGGTGTCTGGTGCGCGAACTCTGAGCCTGACTGTTTCGCCGGGCCGTAGTAGCATCTACATCGGAGCCCGTCCACCCGGACGAATACGTGGTGATAAATAACGAACTCGGTCCACTCGGTGTATCCTTCCGGGTACATGACCGACCGCTGTCACCATAATGCGCGGTCTGTCCGACGGTGGCCACTGGTTTTATAAAACGTGCAGGTGATATTTTATCGATCGGATGAGTTAACACACGAACACAATTATGAACTTAAACTTGCTTAGGTTTATTGGCTATATAAATTCTGCAACCAGGGATGCCAAGTGTTTTTCCAAAAAATCTGTAATATTTTTTAAAAAAGTCTGGAATTGTCTGGATGACCCAAATTCTTTAGGAAACGGTGCATTCCTCACCGATGGGCTATAATTGTTACGTTTTACTAATGAAACATGTTTGTATATTAGTAAATATATCGGCTTACTAAAAATTTGGTGATAACGCTGCAAATCTGGAAGTGTCCAATGCTTGATTTTCAGCATAGAGCACATTGATTAAATTTGAATCTCAGAGTTTCCAGAATCTTGGACTGCTGGAACTTCTAGATGATATAATTCGGCAAAAAAATTGTTGACTTTCACGAAAACACGGTGGTATGTTGTGTTTCCAGCTTTCTCAAAAAGTGGTTTATGAACCTTATTTTGTTATTTTTCAAATTGTCTGGATAAATCTGGACAAATTCCCTGAAATCTGGATCAGACAAACATAAATCTGTATGTCTGGACGAGGCTTGAAAATCTTGATGAATCCAGATAAATCTAGAAGGTTGGCACCCCTGTCTGCAACTCACGCGCCTGTTACGCGTAATTATCACTGACTACTTCGAAACCTAAGCAAACTTTCGCACGACAATTATGAACTTAATTTATCGCTCCGGTCTCTGCCGGGCGAGGTGTTAATTACTAACTGACTGCTAAAAACTTCGTACCGGTCCCGGCCGGACGAAGAACTTACTATTGACTGACCCCTCACAATGTGACCCAAAAGACTTTTTATCGACGCGTCTGTGTAGACTTTTCTCTGAGAGAGTCTCAGACCTAAACAAAACATTTTTCTATGCTCGCGAGAGTAAAGACACCGGTGGATGAATCCGCAGTTCATTATGATTCACACTAGGAAGTCTTTATTTTTCTGCAACAACGTCGCCATCGCGGCTAGCAAC
Organism: Topomyia yanbarensis; assembly: GCF_030247195.1. Classification (NCBI taxonomy): domain Eukaryota; kingdom Metazoa; phylum Arthropoda; class Insecta; order Diptera; family Culicidae; genus Topomyia; species Topomyia yanbarensis. The sequence goes on along the minus strand of NC_080672.1, from coordinate 268,211,313 downwards.
AACAAGTTTTGCTTAATTAAACAAATTGTTTACTCGCCTCCGTAAGCATATGGCTTGGAAAGCGCGAGAGCACCAATATCTCAGCTCAGCTTAATGCTATAGCTGGTGATGTAACCCAGGAAATTAGCTTCCATGGTGCATCACTTGGTGAAATTTTACCAAGGTTGATTCTGGCCAAAAACTATGGGCGATGCAACCATGTCTTTAACCAAAGACGATAATATGGAGCAAATTAACGCCCAGTTAGAAAAAAAATGATGCAGATGATGAATGCATTTGTAAACAAGCCAAACTATCATGATACCATGTTTTCTCAAGTTGAAACACATTTTAACAATATGGCAGCACCCAGACCGGAGCACCAACAACAAACGTCGCACAATTGTTTAAAATACCTGATCCAATAAAATGCTACCCGCATTCGAAGGTAATTCTAAACAGTTAAACAGGCCTGGCTGGAAACTCTAAACGCATTTAAAGAACTCGTGACACCACTGCAATTCATAATATATAGCACTGCAGTAGTCAACAAAATTCAAGGTATAGCCAAAGACATAATTTGCCTTGCCGGTAGCCAGTTTTGAAACCATTAAAGAAATTCTAATAAATTCTTGGCGATCGTCAAGAACTTTCAACATATAAATGACAATTATAGCAATGCAGAATGATCGAAGGGATGAGTATCGCAAGATACTATCATAAATCTAAAGAAATTATTCAAAATATTAAGATCCTAGCAAAACAAAGAGAGAAATGTAAAAATAATTGGGGGACGATAAATGATTTCATTGATGAAGACCCCTTAGCAGCTTTTATTTCTGGACCAACTGAACCATATTTCGGCAATAACTAGTTTTCGGAAACTCTTATCTAGTTATCGTCATCGACAAAGTTGTTAGCCAAGATTTGAACTGTAGTTTTATAATGCTGGTTTTTCATACTGAGTGAAATAACGATCTTTTTTAACGTAAATTTAAAGTAATTTATTGTCTCTTTTAAAATTCAATACAAACTGTGAACGCTAAGCGTAAACCTGGGGAGCAACCAAGCGCTCCCAAATTTTGCACTGGCATTCATAACCACAAAAGTAACTTAAAAAGTGCTGTGTTGGTAAAAGGGCATATGTCGAGCCACTCTAATGTATCATACACTAATAATATTAGTATTCATACTGTAGCAAGAGCCAATTCTTTTATTACAATCTTAAAATTATCATATTTAGACTAGTATTGTAAAAATTATCCACCCGATTAACTTATCAATCCTGGAAGACAGTTCGTGATCAACCACGGTTGAGTACAGTCCGGTTCGAGTAATTGTGCAAGTCAATTCTATGAGGGGTCAAATTACGACCACCACTGACTCGGCCGCACCGACAAACTCGATTACTCACCATGCTTCAATCGCGAGCAATGAACATATTTACCTAACGCAGCAATAAATACAAAAACCGCTTCCTAAATATCCAACTAACCGGATGAACAATCTAAGATTCCCCCACATGGGGGTAAACCTCTAGCGGAGACCCCCGAGAAAAAGTGCTAGTGCTTGAACGAAAGGAGGAAGGGAAAAACTATCACGGTGTTTCGCCCGTGCTGGTAGAAAAAATAATTAAAAGTTACTGTGGCAAGTGTAAAAGAAGTTAAAATCATATATCTAGTGTTGGAAACAAGACCATGGTACCCGAACCCACTGATGTGCTTCATATGCCTCAAATTCGGACATATCGGGAAAATTTGCGACAAGATCTTGTGTGGAGAAATATTGTATGTAGAGTGCAGTAACCAAGAGAAATGATTTAACTGTGGGGAAAACCACGGGGAAACCACGGAACCACGTATCATTCTGGAAAGCAAGAAACATGGTTGAAAATGAACAGGGCCGGCGGAAAGCGTGGGTAGTATGGGTAGTACTACCCACTCGAAAATAACCGAGTGGGTAATTACCCACTCGAAATTTTGAACCATTTTTTTAAATTTAGATGTGTAACGCATGTATCTTGCACTACACACATTTGAAAACATCGATGTACCACAATTCCATTTGCATAAACGAACGTGACTTAATGTGAATGTAATGTAAGCGTGCGCATTGCGAAAAGGGAAAAAATCATTACTAATGGACCCCTCACCCTGTGCTTTCTACCCACTCAGGCGTAAAGTGTTTCGCCGCCCCTGCAGACAGACAATGAAAATAGCGTGATCTCACGGAACGAAAGAGGATTATGATCAAGAAAAACCGAACTATGCCTACTAATGGCCTAAAACAACCCGATTGCCTTATGCCTCCAAGAAACAATATGCCAAAACGATAACCAAGCAAGAATCAATGGTTTTGCAGCACCTAGCCAAAGGCCAGAGGGAGCCAGAGCAGCAAGAGGAGTACTAACTGCAATAAAAGAGGACATCGATAGCAGCGAAATCGATATAAAGACCAACCTGGAAGCCATTGCAGTAAAAGTAGGAGCACCACTCAACGCCAACTTACTAAACGTAACCCGTAAACGTTTACCCCCAGGTAAACAAAAAAAAAGAAGATATCTCAGAACTAATTAACCAAATCTCTTAACCGCGCCTAATGATGGAAGACATTAACGCACAGCATCCACTGTGGGGCTCTGGTGAAATCTCAAATCGCGGCAGAATTCTAGAGACAATTATAAACGAAGATAACCTAATAATACTAAACAACGGTGAAAAAGCTTTATGTAAGTTAACCAAACATCGAATCCAGCCATCAAACGTAAGTGAGGAACCGCCTTGCCAGCAATAAAACCAAGTACGCTGGGTCAGCACACACGCGCACCGACCCGTGGGAAGACGTCACCAGCCGAAGAACACTGTCGTCAGGCGTATGCAGCTTAGGTTAGCATTCTGTTAGAAGCATAGGAGCATAATTTAATTGGAAAGAAATTCATTCTAGTGTCGTACTTCGTAGTGAAAGGTTTAGTCTTTTTAAAAACTCGTAGGTTCCCCATATATTTATCTCGCACTGCATGATTCCCCTGTGTGCAGATTGCCAGCATAATCTAAAGGTAGGCATAGACACACAAAAAGTGGTGTACCAACAGGAAAAATTATTTGAATCTATAACTACGCAAACGGACTGCAACTTACAAATAGCAGCCGACATAAACAAGTTCAATTCAATTGTTGACTTATTCGAAAATGTTGAGCTGCAGCTTAAAGAATCAGTGGCGAATGTGAACATAAACACATCGTCGCAAGTGGCAAATGCTGTATCGGCGCTATCGCAGGCCATTGACAGTAATTCTTTTAATAAGGCCGATGAGCTGGTCACGCTGAAAAACCATATCACATCACTATTCAACATATCTATGGGATCCACAAAAAAACACATTGAAGAGTATGTAAATGATCTCACTGCCGATTTGACCAGAGAAGTGAAAAAAATCTGCAGCGAAGTTCAGAACTTGAGCACCCTTACCATAGATATGGCAGCTCATTGTAATGAACACTACCTGAGTGAATCGCGTCCTACACGTGAAGTTTTAGACGAAGTGAAAATTATAACAAATTCAGTTGGCAGTGACATTCTCAAAGAAGTACAATCTCTTGCCGGCTCAATTAACACTTTGGATAGCAGTATACGCAATGCTTGTTTGCCACCAGCGGGCCCCAGCTTGATGGACGAATTAAATGCCCAATCAACAAAATCGGGTGACTCAGCTCACCGTTCCACTGCCGAAGCCACTGAAGGGTGGCGCTTTTTGGGTTCGAAGAAAGTGTGGCGCTCTGACTGGACGGAGTACGACACACGTAATCAGCGTAGAATTCAACAGCAAAAGATGAAAGATAGGGCGATGGCACGAAGAAAAGCTAATAAAAAGCAGTTGCATCAGGTAATAAATGATCGCAATAAAAACAGACACCAACGTAGCCGTAATACTAATGAGACAAATAAACATCAGATATCCAGAAGCAGTTATTATAACTATAACCTCAATGACAACGACAATAGCAACAACAATAGCAACAATAATCGTAACAACAATCGCAACAACAATAGCAGCAATAATCGCAACAACAACAACAATACGCAAGGCGGTCGTCCAACAGCTGGCAACTCTCTTCCCCGGGATAAGGATCTACTTGCGGCGGCAAGGGTGCAATTCTCTAGGCCTCCGTTTGAAAATCAGCGTGGTATCAGGTTTCAACGTGGTGAAACACTGAATCCATACCCGGTTGTACATCAATTTAACTCAACTTCCGCACCAGATAGGTTTGTAACCCCTGTCCTGACGAATTCCTTTTCTCAGCGCTGTTCAGCTTGTTCCTGTGAGCATTCGTGTTTTCGTCCAACCTAACGCACTCTTCAGAGGCAGACCATGACGAACCGGTTACGGATGAAAACGGATCAATAGTTTTGCATGATATTTCTAAGTATGACAAATTGCCATTAACTTTATCAGAAACGCTTTCAGAAATTTTGATATATTGTCAAAATTTTAATCGTATGCAGAGCGCATCTAAAATGAGCAAAATCTATAGTAATGTATTGAGCTCTTTTTATTCTGTTATTTTAGGCACTGAAACAAGTTGGAACGATAGCATAAAAAGTGAGGAAATTTTTGGTAGTGGCTTTAACGTATTCAGAGACGACCGAAATCTTTTAGAATCTCAAAAGAAGTCTGGTGGAGGAGTTCTTCTAGGCGTTTCGGCTCAATTTAATTCTGAAATTCTTTCCACAGTGAAGTTTAAAGAATTTAAACATATGTGGGTTAAAGCGAACATTTCAGGTGAAATACATGTTTTTGCCTCTGTATATTTCCCACCAGAGCATGCTAATATATCATCGTATGCAGCCTTTTTCAAAATTGCTGAACAAATTTTATTTGAACTTCCGGTCGAGGTCAAAGTTCACATTTACGGAGACTTTAACCAGCGCAATGCCGATTTTATTCCGGATTCTGAAAATGAAAATATTCTAATCCCAGTCGTAGGAGAAAACGAAACATTGAATTTCATCTTTGACAAAACTGCTAGCATAGGATTAAATCAAATAAATCATGTAAAAAATCAACAGAATTGCTATCTTGACCTTTTATTTACAAACACTCAGGAAGATTTCTGTGTATCTGAATCTTTGGCTCCTTTGTGGAAAAATGAAGCTTTTCATACTGCTATTGAATTTTCTTTGTTCATCCATGAAAATCAAGAACCCAACGTCTATGACTTTGAGGAAGTCTTTGAATACCATAAAGCTAATTATGACAATATCAGACGGAAGGTAGGTAATGTCGACTGGCAAAATACTCTTAGCCCATCAGCTATACAAGAAAAATCAAAATAACGAGCACTTGGAACAATATCTCGACATTTGCGATAAACTAAATATTGCCATAGATTCTGCACTTGCGGATTACAACTCCAAAACTGAACAGCAGATTAAATCCAGTCCAAAGATTTTTTTTAACTACGTCAAAACTAAATTAAAATTTCCCATCAACAATGCACTTGGATGACAACGTACATAATAGCCCGACAGAAATCTGCAACCTATTTGCAACATTCTTCCAAGAAATATATACAACTTTTTCTGAACAAGACCGCGATCGCGATTATTTTGCTTTTCTTCCAGATTTTCCTATGGATATTGGTGTCAGTCATGTCATAGTGGAGGACATTTTCAATGCTCTAAATCATTTGGATTCATCAAAAGGTGCTGGCCCTGATGGAATTCCACCATTATTTATGAAAAACCTAGCAACCGAGCTTACAACTCCATTGTTCTGGCTCTTTAATATGTCTTTACAATCTGGAGAGTTCCCCAAAACATGGAAGAGTTCTTTCTTAGTACCTATATATAAATCTGGGAAAAAATCTGACGTTCGCAATTATCGTGGAATAGCCATAATCTCCAGCATTCCGAAACTTTTTGAATCAATCATTAACGAAAAAATATTTCTTCAAATAAAAAACAGTATTACTAACCTCCAACATGGCTTCTTCAAAGGTCGTTCGACCTCAACAAATTTACTAGAATTTATTAACTATTCACTGATTGCAATGGACAATGGAAACTACGTGGAAGCACTTTACACAGACTTTAGTAAAGCATTTGATCGAATCGACATCCCAATGTTACTTTATAAATTAAAAAAGATGGGAATTGAGCCTGAGCTGCGTACGTGGTTAGAATCATATCTATCCAACCGCCAGCAAATAATCAAATTCAAAGGAAAGCAATCTAATCCAATTGAGTCACCTCAGGAGTTCCACAAGGATCTCATTTAGGACCTCTATTGTTTATTTTATATGTGAACGATATTTCCTTCCTTCTCAAAAAACTGAAAGTACTAATCTATGCCGATGACATGAAACTTTACTTGGAGATAAGAAATGCCGAGGATATTGATACATTCCAAAACGAAATTCTAGTTTTCCACACGTGGTGTCAAAAAAGCCTCCTACAGCTAAACGTGAAAAAATGCAATTCAATCACTTTTAGTCGAAAACGACAAACATCGAATGTTGTGATTACCTTAGGAAGACAGACTGTAGCAAAATGTGAAAGAATTAGGGATTTAGGCGTTATATTAGATTCCAAGTTAAATTTTATTGATCATTATAACACAATTATTCACAAAGCTAACAACATGCTCAGTTTTATAAAACGCTTTAGTGATCATTTTGTAGATCCGTATACAATCAAAACATTATATATTGCTTATGTTAGGTCGATATTGGAATATTGCAGCATCATTTGGTGCCCTTTTTCAAGCACACATGAAGAACGAATAGAATCTGTACAAAAACAATTCATATTATTTGCCCTTCGTAAACTAGGTTGGATAGCATTTCCTCTACCATCTTATGAAGCACGCTGCATGCTTATCAATATACAAACATTGAAGGAACGTCGTGAATTTGCAATGCTTTCGTTCATTAATAATATCGTCTCGCATCGTATTGATTCAGCCGAAATTTTATCCAAATTGAACTTTTATGCACCTTCTCGACAGCTACGAAATCGAAGCATATTTTCAATAACTCCATATCGCACACTATAAATCGAATGATGGCTGTTTATAACCGCTATTGCGAATCAATTGATTTTACAATGTCCAAACTAAAACTCACACAATATTTTATACATAAAAGAAATTCTAACGCATAAGAAAATGATTCTGTAAAAGCTGAAATTGTTTTATTTATAATAAAATTACGTATATATATATATATATATATATATATATATATATATATATATATATATATATATATATATATATATATACATATATATATATATATATATATATATATATATATATATATATATATATATATATATATATATATATATATATATATATATATATATATATATTAGTAAATAAGAAAAATATAAACATTACTGTAACTATACCAGTCTACATCGATTGACGAAATAAATAAATAAATAAATAAATATTGCTAACTGGCGCAGTCAAAGTCTCGCGGAGGGCGAGTGAAAATAACCGAGAGTATGTCGGTAGTGCAGTGATTAGTGCAAGACAATATTGAACATTAGTGCTCGGAAGAATACCGAGAAATAAGATTATACTCCACTCTGCGAGGAACCTACTGGAATCACAGCCGAGGCATACGGCTATTAACCGTAAGTTATTAGTTTAAAAGTGAAAGCAATAAAAGTAATTAGCATAAGACCAGTAAAGTGAATCAGTGAAAAAAAGATGAATCGAAACAACGTTTACGATCAAAATCGCCAAGAATACCCCGAAGATCCTGATGAGGATTTTCAAATCCTTCGCCAACAACAGGCGGATACCCAAGGAGAACTTTCAAGACTCCGACAGCAGTACGCTGCTGTAGAAACAGCATTGCATAATTTTCAGCAACAAAATGCGCTTGGGGCAATGATAAACGATGGCACCGCCCAAGAAATCATATTGAAAAACCTGCAAACACCACAGGTTATACGAGACTTACCATCTTTCGATGGTAACCCCATAAAATTACATTCATTCATCAAAACGGTAGAGAATATAATTCCTCTTTTGCAGAACGCTAGAGGACAACCTATTTATAACGTATGGCTTCAAGGCATACGAACAAAGATAACAGGAGATGCCGACAATGTGCTAGAATTGTACGGTACCAGTTTAGACTGGACCAAAATCAAAACGAACTTAATCACACACTATAGTGACCGCCGAGATGAGGCGTCACTAACTAGAGACCTTTTTAAACTAGAACAAACCAATAGCGTTGATGAGTTTTATGGGAACATATCTCATATCGTATCTCTTCTTATAAATTTACTAAATCTCACACACGAAAACCCAGCAGTAAAGTCCACATTTTACCAAGACATTGGACTAAAAGTATTTTTAACCGACCTGAGAGGATCTCTCGGACCCATTGTTAGAGCACAAACTCCAATATCCCTGAAAGAAGCTCTTAGACTCTGTCTAGAGGAGAGCAACTACAGCAAACCACCATCGAAACCGATGCCACCCCAAATTCCTCCCAGAAATAACTTTATGCATCAACAGCAACGACCAGCAAATCAATTTTTTAATAAATCGGGCTTCTCACAACCTATGAACCCATTCCGAGTATACCCCAGACCTATCCAACCTTTTACCCCAAATTATCCACCAACATCGTTCAATCCTCAATTCCGACCGTTCCAACCAAAACCATTTCAACCAAGACCATACCAATTCAATAACCCCTTCCAAAATCAACAAAAGCTAAATTTCAATCGAAATCCCTTCCAAAACCAGCAACCCAAACCAACACCGATGGAAGTTGACCCATCTATCCGGAGCAGAATGGTTAACTTGTATGCATTACCACAGGAACAGGATCCTGCATAGACATCTGAGTTGTTCAAAACAACTAGCCGAATAATTAGACTTCTCAATCGCAGACGACAACTAGGACGCGACCATATACCACTCATAACATCAAAGCCTACCATGGGACAAACATTTGAAAGTTCACCACAGTGGAAAATAGACGAAGTTGATTGGGATAAATACCATAGCACTATTGAAATAGACAACAAGGAAGATGTTATTGATCAAGTAGAAGAAATAACCAAAAAGATAATAAAAACAACTGAGCAATCAATCTCCAAAACGAAAGGCACCCCCAATACACAACGAGTGCCATGGTGGAATAAAGAAGTGGCCACTGTAGTTATGGCAAGCAGAAAAGCACTCCGAAAACTCAAAACAGAAAAGTGAGACTAGCGGAAGAATACGAAGTAGCCAATATCAAAGCACAAAAATCATCATAGAAGCAAAGAAATTTTCATGGAACAATTTTGCCCAGAAATTCAACGCAAACACCCCAGCCACAGAACTATGGAGCAACTTTAGAAAAATCCAAGGGAAGTATAAGTCCCCACTTATCCGGCAAATTAAATTCAACAATCAATACAGTAACAATAACACGGAAATCGCGAACAGTCTCGCTGCACATTTTGGTCGAATATCCAGCGACAAGGAATATTTACAGAAATTCCACTCAACCAAAAAGAAAAACGAGCGAACCCCCTTAGTCAGAACAATGATGCCGATTACAACACCCCCTTCTCCAAAAATGAAATGGAGAAAGCAATAGAAGGACTTAAAGGATCATCACCCGGACCAGACAACATTCACTATGCAATGATCACCAACCTCCCAACAGAGCATAAAAACTACACTACACAGTGTCGAACACACATACAACCAACTTTATTCCGAAAGCTGGACGAAATCCATAGTAATAGCTATATAGAAAGAAAAGGTACAAAAGAATCAACCCGGAAACTACAGACCGATATACCTAACCAGCTGACTTGAAAATATTTGAGAGAATGGTCAACAATCAACTAATGTACATAATTGGAGAACGGGAACTATGCGCACCTATACGCATTCCGAAAAGGCAAATCAACATCCGACTACCTAGCGCAACTCGAAACAACCGTACGAGGAGCAATGCACTGAAAAATCCTAACGCCTGGCGCAGACTGGTTTTAAACAAGACCAGCGAGTGAGGAATCGGAGGAAAACTCATCTAATATATACAAAAGATGCTGGTAAGGAGAACTCTCAGAGTCAATGCAAACGGCACCCTATCGCAAGAAATTGTGATGGAGTCTATGTCAAAATTCAATAACAAACGTAACACTTTTCCTGAATTCAATGAACACATATGCTCTTTTCTCCCACATGGAGTTAAAGCTGGGAAAATTTTACAAGGACCCAGCATTTAAAACAGCTAGATCCTTCGGAACTCTACAGCAGGTTTAACCCGCCATGCGCGTAGCAGTGAAACTGACAGTCGGATCAGTTCAACACCATCGAAGAAGACACTCGTGGAAAACATCAAAAAGTGTTAAAAAATATATAATCATGTGTAAATACATAAGACTCGACTAATAATTTTAAGGAGTCTCCAATAAATACAAAAAAACCTGGAAGAAAATGCACTTCCAAAAAGATAGATCAATCATTTCGTGAAGAGCAATAGACACAATAGATTTGACATTATCGGAACAACCTTAAAATGGCTCCCTTAAAATGGAAACCCAGATTCTGAAGACAACAACAACAACAAACTGGTCGACAACGCCGTTGCTATCTTGCGGACTGTTGCTACCAGACATTCTACTAAAATCTTTCGAGTAAAGATTTCCTGAATGCCTTCAAATGTTTTCCACTTTGATAAAATCGTGCTCCTGTCAATTCCTTGCTACTGTCGTGATTGCACTGCCATACGTGGTGCTAGCTGCACTGACTGCCTTCAAATGTTTCAAAATTTCCCATGTTCGTCTGAACTGCTTTACTCATGTCGACCGTTGCGTTGCTTACAAAATTGTATATTTTGTCAATCGATGACGATTGATGTTCTGTGTTTTTTGTGAAGATTTCGTCGTATGGTCCTCTCCAAAGAGATTGAAATTTTTGTCCGGTACATGTGGAGGTGGCTTTAACTAACACCAAATCGCCCCACATAGGTTGCCAGTCGTTAGTGTTTCTATCGTACAATTTGGAGGCCACACCATCCCAAAGAATCCCATCCCAAAGAAATCGTAACATAGGTAACACTGCGACAAGGATTCAACAATGGAAGCTAGCTATAGAGACATACTCCACATATAACTCATAACATCCATGGATCAAACATATGAAAGTTCCCCACAGTGGGAAATAGACGAAGCTGATTGGGATAAATACCATAGCACTATTGAAATACGCAACAAGGAAGATTGTATTAAGCAAGTAGAAGAAATAACCAAATAGATAATAAAAACAGCTGAGCAATCAATCCCCAGAACGAAAGTTACCCCCAACACAAAACGAGAGCCATGGTGGAATAAAGAAGTGGCCACTGCAGTTAAAGCAAGAAGAAAAGCACTCCGAAAACTCAAAAACAAAAAAGTGATGCTAGCGAAAGAATACGAAGAAGCCAATATCAAAGCACAAAAAATCATCATAGAAGCCAATAAATCTTCATGAAATAACTTTGCCCACAAATTCAACGCAAACATCTCAACCAACTATGAAGCAACTTGAGATAAATCCAAGGGAAGTATAAGTCCCCACTTATCCGGTAAATTAAATTCATTCAGTCTCGCTCCACATTTTGGAAGAATATCCAGCATTGCTATCTTGCGGACTGTTGCTACCAGACATTCTACTAAAATATTTCGAGTAACAATTTCTTAAATGCCTACAAATAATGTTGATTAAATCCAGCTACTGTCAATTCCTTGCTAATGTCGTGACTGCACTGCCATACGTGGTGCTAGCTGCACTGACTGCGTTCAAATGTTTTCCACTTGGATTAAATCGTGCTACTGGTAATTCAAAAGTAAGAAACTATAAGAGCTAAAAGAAAAAAAACCAACATTGATTAGTTAAACTTACTAACAAACTAAATCAAACACAACAATTCGAATGCATAATGTTGCTTCAACTAAAATTACTAATTTAAAAGAATATGTAAAAGACATACGAACTACTAACACTTTCAATCAATAAATGTGTTGAGAGATAAGGCAAAGAACCCTTATACGAATTTCCAGAATCGTGACCAAATTAAGATCATTCCACAATCTAATGGAAACCTTAAGGTAGCCCTAGCTTGGATTGAAGATACCCAAGAGGCAATCGATCGGATCGAAGAATATGAAGTCGAACCTGAATATAAACATATTATTAGGGTTATAAAATCCAAAGTAGTTGGTGAAGCAAGAAAAAAGCTCATAACTTGCGGGAATCCATCGGTGTAGATCAAAATAAAAGATATTTTACTTAATGTTTTGGGGATAATCGGAACATAATGTCCCATATCCAATCATTATTCTACGTTAGACAGAGTAAGAAAGCTCTCCAAGAATACTTCCAAAATTGTCATTGATAAAGCTATTAAAACAACAGCTGCTCAAATGGAGGACTACAAAAGATCCGCCGAAGCAGTAAACGAATAAATAAGCTTGATGACCCTCACAAGGTACACTGATTGGCTGAATGATGAAAATTTAGCAATGTATGTTACGAGTTACAGACCAAAATTCTTAGAGGAAGCTCACGACATAACAATTGCTCATTCAAAAGCCTCTTTTCGACAAAAAATAGAAAATCTTCATTTAGCTATCCCTAACAAACAAAAAATTTCAAAACGAATGTGAAAACACCAAAAATAAAAATTTCAATTCAGGACAACAAAAAATTTATTCTGGCAAGTTTAAAAAGATCAATGAATAAGGTGTTTCTATGAAAACTCAAGGAACAAATATTTGCAAGAATCAGATCCAATAGTTGAATGCAAATTTGAATCCGACGAAGACGAGTATTTCGTGGGGGATGAGAAAAAATTTCAAATTGCCGGATCCAGAAAGGCAAAGAGCTAAATATTTTAATTCCTTGCAAACTTATTTTTTTCTGCCGAATCTCATATTTTTTCGCATCTTTTGCAGAAATCTCAACAGCTGAAATCTCAGTGAACAAGTTTTTGACTGAAATCTCAGTAAAAGTGACGTTTCATAGCTGATACTCGGAAAATAGTTCACCGAAAATCAGCCAACAAATCTCACTTTACTGAGATATCAGTTTTTAAACTTGCCGGTTACACGGCTGTTGGGAAATTGCCGAGCCGAATTGAATGTGTACATCCGACTACAAAGGGCGCTAACAAAAACTACATATTATCCGAAAATGTTAATTTAGAAAACGCAAAAAAAAGAAAAAGGTTTCAAGGTAACTAACATCAACGGCACTTTCGAGATCAAACAGTCTGTATCGTTTGACCGTTTTTAAAATTAAAATTTGAATCGTTGCGCGATTTGGATAATGGTACTGGATACTGGAAAAAATAAATTGAAAATTGGTAAGAAAACTATCGAATTGAAGAAACGATTTCCAGAAACACAGCAAATCAATTTCAAAGAGCAGCAAGTACAGTTATAGATTTTCTTATCAGGGAAGAGAGAAACATGGGAGACTTTATTATCCTGATATCTATAACAGTAAAAATAACTCCACTTTCGTAGCTGTGGAAAATCACAGTAAGTCTAATTTGGAAATCAATGTCAATGAAACCCGTTTCAGAAACGACGAATTCCTAGAAACTCAAGGCTCAAAATGCTGTACGAAAAACAAATTCAAAATACAAGATGATTGTTTAAACAAATCGGAAAAACAGGTTTTAGAAAAAATTATCTCCCATAATTTCGAAACCAACAAATTATCATTCACTCATCGGATCATACATAAACTTAAAACGGTAGATAATATCCCAATTCACACCAAATCCTATCACTACCCGTAAATATTCGAAAGCGAGATGCAAAAACGAATACAAAGGACGGGATCATAAAAGAATCCATATCGCCTTATACGTCACCCGTATGGGTAGAAAAGGGCGACACATCTAGAGTAAAAAAGTTTCGATTAGTCATCGACTATCGCAAACCTAACGAGAAAATCATTTCCGACAGATATCCAATACCGGATATAACGGACATATTAGACAAACTAGACTCGGTAGAGCAATCTATTTCTCTACCATCGAATTTTACTAAATCCAACTAGATAAAAGTGATTTTGAGAAAACTCTGCGAATTCTGGACAATACGAGTTCACTAGAATGCCGTTTGTCCTGAACGCCCCTGCGACTTATGGGTTATGGACGCCGTTCTTCGGGAATTCATTGGAGTATGTTGCCTGGTATACATGGACGACATAATAATTTTTTCTAGCTCATTCGAAGAGTACATTATAGACATTAGGAAGGTACTTCAAAAACTGAAAGAAGCGTGCCTTAAAATACAGTCAGATAAATGTTACTATTTTTAGACGGAAAATTCAATTCTTAGCACACCGCAGTCAAGCCAAATAGCGAAAAATCAAAGTTATTAAAAATTGACCTATCTTGAAAAATGAAAAAAGAGCTCAAACAAATTCTAGGAACTATCGGCTACTATCGCCGCTCTATTGAAGACTTTACTAAGATGGTTTAATTCCCTTACACAACTACTGCGAAGTGACACCGACTTCACATTCACCTCAGTAATAATCCAATGTTTTGAAAAATGCAAATCCCTTCTAACCATGGAGCCCATTTTGGTTTACCCGGACTTTGGAAAAGAATTCATGCTCACAACAGATGCAAGCGACTTCGCGATCGGAGCAGTCCTGTCACAAGGACAAATCGGTAAAGACCGCCTATCGCCTAAGCATCTAGGACACTTAGTAAAGCCAAAGAAGATTACTGTACCACGGAAAAAGAACACTTAGCCATCGTATGGGCAGTGATATATTTCCGCTTCCATCTCTACGGGCGACGATTTCAACTAATCAAAGATCACCACCGTCTCATTTATAGCATGACTTGCACGAACCCAAAAATTATACGATAGAAAATAGACTTAAGCGAATTTGATTTCGAAAATGTTTATAAACCGGGCAGAGAGAACGTCGTTGCAGATACCCTCTCAAGACTTACAAGCTCATATCGCTCCGGCGATTTTCCAACAGTTGTTTTATCAACAAATTTATAAACTGATACTGATGGCATACTTAGTAAGACAAAAATAATCCAACCAACTACCACTAAAACATCACAGGTAATAGAATAGTGCACAAAAAGGGTAAATGTAAAGTAATAGGTGAAAAATTTCACTGTATGAATTAAATTTCCACCCCGAGTTCGACGGTCTCATACGCACAGAAACCCTTTCAAAATTCAACGCCGTGACCTTCCAGACCGACCAGTGCCTATTGGACTCAGGTAGTCAACTAGAAGCTATAAACGAAGAAAGCTTAAAAAAATTGAGAATACCCTACACATCAGAGCAAACCATAGTAAGTGGAATCGGCGGACATGTACAGTCCAACAAAAAAGTCAAAACGGTTCTCATCGCTAGCAGTATCAATCATGAATTGGAGCTGGAATCGAAACAGTTCATTCAGCAACCTCATTTACTCCCAACGAGGTGGTGTTCAATCAGAGAAACATTACGAACCCGGCAGAAATTTCGGGAGAAGCCCAAAAATTGTTCGATACAATAATCCTCAACTTGGAAAAAGCACAAAACAATATGAAAATATAGAAAGAAAGTCGACCCCAGATACATAACTACAAAATGCTTAGAAAATCACTATAAAACTACAAAAATGGATAAGAATACTAAACGCAAAAAAAAAATAAAAAGATTAAGAAAAAACTAGTTCAAACACCTAATAATACCTGTCACTTTCCCTTTTGAGATTCCAAAGGAGCCTCAAACCACATGGAGACTAAAAACATGTTTTCTTTCGGGAACCTACTATAAAAAAAGAATATAGACACAAAAAAATTTTAAAATTTCTCGTTTCAACCATCCCAAACCGAAGATTAAAATCTCCCAAACTGTTTCGCTCGACACGAGACGTTAGCGAAATGAGTGAATTCCTACCAATTCACATCGCTTTAATTTTCACAACAATTTAAACAATTATAAAACCCCAAGAATTAGAACTAACCAACTTAAACAAAAAACCGTTATTGGTATTAGAAAAAGGTGATTGTAAAATTCAGACAGGAGTTGTTATCATTATACACCCCATAAACTTGACAGAGACTACAATAGACAACTTGGTAAATATAGCGTACAGCAAAAATATCATTCAACACAAAGTTAAATAGCTCTACAATAATTTCTTGCAAATTAAGCCGCACCGTCAAAAAAGTTGGAACACCGTAGGAACCGCCCAAGACCTTCATCTGATAAACGACTGCATAGACGTGACCGACGGCCCCATAGGCCAATAATACAAAAAAAAATATTTCGACAAAAGCGTGTTTTTGTCTCTCGATTATATCGTCATGGATGCATGTTTTATTGTTGCAAACTTGATTTCGCCAATAATGAACTGATTTTTTTAGTATATAGATGAATGAATAGGGTAATTCGTTATTTACCGATAAGTTATGTAATATTAATAATTGATTGCTCATTCGATTTTTTTTTGTCGAGCTGTAGCTATCAATATTAGTATTTTTATCGGACAACGTTACTAGCTGTGTATTGAACGATAATTATCGGGTTTTGATGAATATGAAGTGTAGAAAGATGAGTATTAGGGTGGGACAAAAAATAGATTCCAGCTCCGAGCAACTTTTTGGGTACCATTTGGGTCCTAAAACATCTGTGCAAATTCTTAGCTTGATCCCTGATACTATATTTTTGCGCCCACTGTTTAAAGTTTACATGGGATTTTATATGGGAAAATTAACTTTCACAAAATAATTCCTCCAGGAGTCGCCCATTGCTTCCTAAAAATAAACCGTTATGTGTCTTTTGTAGGAAATTTAACAAAGAAACAACGTTTCAAAAACTACGAAACGATCTGATGTTTGGGACAAAAGTTATTAAGCTGAAACCAATTGATGCTCTGACGATTGATAAAATATTCATTTTTTCTAGCACCACTGTTGTTGGTTGTCCAATTATATGTAATTTTGTTTTGATCTTCTCTTAATGTGTCTAAACCATTTATCTATACTGTTTGGCCACTTCGCAAGAGTTTTGAGGGATAAATTGAGTCTTCTTTCGTACATAATAAGAGAAAATTAAAGATTTTGTATATAATTCAACCGTCAGCAGCAGTGATGCTATGAAAAGTAAAGTTTTCATTAAACTTCAGGGCATCAATCGGTTTTTGCTTAATAACTTTTTCCACAAGCATCAGATCGTTTCGTGGTCTTCTACACTTTGTTTCCTTCACAAATTTCATATAAAAATCGCGCATCTATTTATTTTTAGGAGGTAACGGGCGACTCTTGGAAGAATTAATTTGCAAAAGACGTTTTCCCCATACGAAATCCCATGTAAACTTTAAACCGTGGGCGCAAAAATATAGTTTCACCGATCGAACTAAAAATTTGCAAAGTTGTTCTGGGAGCTAAATGGGACCCAAAAAGTTACTCGGAGCGAAATTTATTTTTTTTCATATAACCATGTCCCACTCTAATGAGTATGTTTGTATATGTATTTGAAGAATTTAGCTACAAATATTGAACTAGGCTTTAACTAACTTTTTCCCTCGATATCCCTCGCGAATTTTTCTTTAATATGGCTTTCAGACTATTCAGTTCTACTTAAACTAGGTTTCAGCTGCGCAAGTCTGCGCCCAGAATGCCTAGAGAATCTAAGATGTTGTATATGTTTGAAGAGATAATACAAGATGAAAAAAAATATTTCACATTTTAAAATTATATTATTTTATATTACTTATATCACACTGTTAGGGGATACAATTAATTTTTTAATGTGAAATTCGGACTCAGCGACCCAAAATTTACTAAAGAAATATAGTTTTGTATCGGTATTTTCATTGCATATATTTATGACCGCCTCTCTTAAGAAATGGAACCATTGTAAGGCGGTGGCCACTGATTATCAAACTTGCAGGTGATAGTTTACCGATCGAATGAGTTAACACACAAACACAATTATGAACTTAAACTTTCTTAGGTTTATTGACTATATCAATTCTGCATGACACGCGCCTGTTACGCGTAATTACCACTGCCTACTTCGAAACGCCGATAAAATCGAAAGTATAAAAACCTGGTCAAAGCCAAAATGTGAAAAAGAAGTTAGACAATTTCTAGGGAAGCTAAGTTACTACCGCAGGTTCATAAAAGACTTTGCCAAGGTGGTGAAACCAATGGCTAAACTACTGAGGAAAGATACTCAGTTCGAAATTACAACCGAAATCGATGACTGTGTTCACAAATGCAAAAAGATTCTTTCCGTGGATCCTGTGATAATGTACCCTGACTTTACTAATGAATTTACTTAACTACAGATGCGAGCGATTATGCTATAGGAGCCGTTCTTTCTCAAGGACCAATCGGCCAAGATAGACCGGTAACATCCCGAGCAAACGAAAAGCCCTTAATGACGCCATAATGATCAATGTACTATATCAATTCTCAAACCAAATTACAAACTAAGATGTGCAGAGCCGGTAACCCTCTCCAGGAACAATCCTGGTCAATTTTCCATTTTTATCGAATAATTAAAACTAGATTCATGGATAGGTTACATCATAGGGGCCGTACACAAATGACGTAGCTTTTTTCGGCGATTTTTGACCCCTCCCTCCCCCCTCGTAGCATTTGGTCACAAAATTCTAACCTCCCCCTCATAAATAACGTAGCATTTACCTACCCCCTACCCCTTGTCCTATGCAAAGCAATCGGGGGATGAAAAAAAATTACAAATGTTTTTCAATTATTTTAAATACATGTCCTTTCAAAATGTTTGACAACTTTTATCAGCATTTTCATTATAACAGCAAATCGCGTGTAAAATAAGCCCATTTCATGACAAATATAGTGTTGATAGTTTTGTTTTGAATTTTATATGTCAAGGGTAGCATGAAGAAGTTCTCTCAGTTCACAATCCTGCAGCTGCCAATGATTTTAAGAAGCATACGTTCATCCAAATTACTAAATTTTGTTTGGTTGAATCCGAAGTGAAAATTTAATGCAGCTTCCAAACTAAGTCTACAAGTTAGCAACATTAGCTAACTAATGTAGCAAATTAAATCCGCATACAAAATCTTTTCGTATTTTTGCGAGCTTGTAATTCCGCGAATCGTAAAATTTATCTCATGAAAAACCGCATCAAAAGTAACTTGTTTGAATTTAAATTTATTTCTCTTGAAAATGGAGGATCATTAAATTGTTTTCTCTAAACAATGGGTTATAAACTTAATGCTACGTCGCACAACTTCTGACCCTACCCTCCCCCTCGTAACACTTCGTCACAAATTTGGTATACCCTCCCTACCCCCCAAAATGCTACGTCATTTATGCATGGCCCCATATAGCAGCGGACTTTAAACCAAGCTATTTGTTTAACACAAAGGCACCGACGTTGTGCTTGCGTTTTCACAAGCGCGACTGTTTATTGTTTTTGAAATTGCCACGGCAAACCACGAGTAACCGACTGCTCTCGCAAATAAAGTGGAAAGGCGTCGCGATCTCCGGGCTTCTCTTGGGGACATGTGACACTCATAATGATTTGTGAAGGAGACAGACGGTACTTAGTGATCGCCCGGCTGGGACCGGCGCGAAAGTTTAGGTCAGTGCGCAGGACCATATATTTCACTCATTCAGCTTTTGTGCTGGCTCAGTTACTCATAGTCTGCAGTAAAAAGAAAAGATTACAAGGTGTGAATCGATGTTTAGTTGAAGTAATCAGTTGAAGACCGATTGTAGTTACAAGATAAAATAAGGATACGAACTAAAATAAAGTTGCACCGTGGTTCTTCAAGTAAACATAAATAATCCAACCAGAAATTAAATATAATACGTAGCGGTTATGCTATATTCTACTGATTCATTAAACAGAAATGAATTCTGTGGACAATTTCTTAGACACGCCCCGACGGCGTATAATTTTGCTTCTACGTCATGCCTCGACTTGATTGGTCGATGCAATGAAAATCTATAGCCATGTTGAACCACGTTTCTCATATAGTGAAGCTGAAATTAAAATTCATTCTGTCCTGAGAGTTCTAAGGTAGAAAAATTATGTTTTATTCATACTGTTGAATAAAAGCCCTAAATAGTAAAAATGTTCTTCCATATGCTAAATTTCAACAAGTGCTTACAACCGACAGCTACAATACCTTGTGCGCCGAAATATTCGTTATCGAACTAAGAAAAAAAGGGAGTCCAAAGTGGAAGCTTCAGTGGACCTGAATGGTAAAGTGTTATTAAAATTAAACATTTGAAGAAAGCTTTAAAATACGTTTAAATGGCGACAGAGTGGGAATGACCTTGCCAAGTGCTTTGATAAGTGAACTGCGGAAAAGTGATTGACTGCAAGAGAACGTTATAAAAGTTCATAACCTCAAAGAAGCAAGTGAAGTGCAAACTACGAAGAATGCGAATGGCAAATCAGTTAGAATAATATGACAACTTAAATAAGTGCGTCCAAAAAAAATTTAATCGCAAAAAAATCCCAGGAGGATTCCATTTCCTGTTTTAGCAGAACTCAAAACGGTGAATAATTAAATCAATAAGGTGGATGTGCTAAGTGTAGTGAAAGTGCTTATTTCATATAACTTGATTCTTATAACATTTTCGTTCCTTTTTGACATTTTGTAGTTTGAGTGATTTAAGATTTGTTTTATTTCGCGTTGCAACGAACAAACGAAAAGCGCTTGATCGTAGCGTTTTCAAAACAATCGAAATGTCCGTTCTCAGCACAAACGGAGTACCACAAACATCATCATATGGAGAAGGCGACGAAACGCCAAGCGACTAAAAGCGCTTGAATCAGCAAATCGACGAATCCAACTTGAGGTTTCATCAACTCTGCAAACAGTATAAGAAATAAAACCAATTTAGTTCCCTTCTGGACACTCAAAGAGAATGTACTTTACTTAACACAGTAAATATCAGTAAAAACCAGAACGATAATTATTTCCTCGAGACCGCGGGTTTGCGCCAGACAGATATTAATTACAATTAACATTTTGGTGACGACGTGATCGGGTCACTACGCGAGTGAAAAAGACTAAAGTGATCCGATGCAACAAGTATGAAAAGAAAGAACCACAGTGCGAGTAGCGACAAAACCCCAAATTAAGTGCAAGTGACCGCCTCTGGCGGAGCAACTATACCAAGATGCGTGAACAGGGCAATTTGAACATGCTGTTCACTAAGTGCATGCTCATAATGCATGATACCCTTGAAAGGACATCAAGGTCTCCTGTGTCCACTTCAGAAGCGTGGGCATTAGTGAAATTAACTTAAGCTCATTACGATATGGTGTGGTGGATACTAACCTACGTTTATTGGAAACATTAGAATTCCACATAAACATCCCGTCGCGAAGCGACTAAAGAAGGCGTCAGAATAATCGAGTCTACTGCGCGACAACGATTATGCTGACCATATCAAAAAGTGTCACGTAGCCACTGAAGCGACCCAGCCCATAGCTTAGGTTTAATGAAAATAAAATTCACTCTCAAGCGGACCGCCGGGTGGTATACTTATGAAATATCGCAAGTGTCCGAGTTAAAAAGTAAGTGAGAAGAATATCTTTTCATGGCGATCCTGCCAGGAGTGATTTTAATCATTAATCGAGCAGCAAATTGACCACCGTTCGTGACATTGTTGAAGACAAAATCAAAATGGGTTGGTTTTCAGCCGACGAAACCGTCGGGCCAACCATAATAAGCGAGAATAATCATACCGCACAAACTGCAGGAATTGTGACGCTGGCAGCGGTCAGCGTAGGGTACATCCTGGTGAGGGCCATAGTAAAACTGCATCGTCAGCACACAGAGCGTGTGGCTGAGCGCATGGCCCGTCGCGTCGCCGCACAAGTGTAGATTTGTTAGATGAATGGAACCCGAATTTGGTGGACAGTGCATAAGCACAACATGTGTATTATTTTAGCCAGTGAAACGAACAAATCTATACCCCAGTGTTTGAAAGATGACAGTGGCAATGTCTGGTCTTACGGATATGTGTTTAATCTATTTAGATGACATAATTATTTTTGGAAAAACTCTTCCTGAACACAACAGAAATCTTATGGCAGTGTTTGAAACATTGAGAATAGTTAACCTAAAGTTAAACCCATCAAAATGTAATTTTTTACAAAAAGAATTAATTTATTTAGGTCATTTGATATCATCCGAAGCGGATCCAGCAAAGATAGAAGCAGTTAAAAACTGGCAGATACCAACTACACCAGACGAAGTCAAACGCTTCGTTGCCTTCGCAAATTATTATAGAAAACATATTCCATATTTTGCTCAAATCTGCCGACCACTTGGAATACCCTGATTTTTCAGAAGGGAATATTTTTAATTTGCATACTGACGCCTCTGGCTATGAAATAGGAGCTGTACTATCGAATAGAACAGGAAAACCTGTTGCATACGCAAGTAAGGCATTGAATCCAGCAGAACAAAATTATTCCACGATAGAGAAAGAACTTTTATCAGTGGTGTGGGCTATAAAACATTTTAATTCTTATTTATATGGCAGAAGATTTGAAGTGTTTACGGACCACAGACCGCTAGTTTACTTATTTAGTCTGAACAAGCCTTCCAGTAGACTAATAAAATTTAGACTTGCACTGGAAGAATACAATTTTGAAATAATTTACAAAAAAGGAAAAGATTGCGGATGCATTATCACGGATGTCCATTAAGGAATTGAA
The DNA here is from genome assembly GCF_030247195.1 of Topomyia yanbarensis. Lineage (NCBI taxonomy): Eukaryota > Metazoa > Arthropoda > Insecta > Diptera > Culicidae > Topomyia > Topomyia yanbarensis. Next base: position 268,188,603 of record NC_080672.1, on the reverse strand, counting down.
AGACTTACATAAAAAGATTGAACAAGAAGTCCTAATAACAACAAGAGCACAGAATAACACATCAGATATAAACCATTCACCAACTAACACTAACGATAAGATGCCTGGTCAGCAACTTGAAATTAGTAAAGCGATGGAAATGGTGATAGATGATGTTCATGGAATGCCGGAAGTAAAAATCGCATTACATAAAAATGCAATTATAATAAAACCAGCGAAAACATTAGTTCAGCTACGGTGGACAATGCAAACGCTAAAGAAAATTTGTGTGGAACATAAAATCAATGAGCTCATTATTGCGAAAATAGATGAAAAAGCGCTAAAATTTTATAATGACATTCATATGAATTATCTTACCAAGGGCATGCGACCTATATACTTATTGAAAAAAGATTTAAAATACGTCGACGATAATATGAAGAAAAAATTAATTATAAATGATTACCACACACTTTCAACGGCAGGACATGCAGGAATAGAGAGGACATTACGAACAATCAAACAAAGATTTTATTGGACAAATAAGAAAAAAGATATTGAAGAATACATAAAGGGATGTGAATCTTGTCAAAAGAACAAAATTATAAATAAAAAACCTGTTTTAATCCACCTAGAGGTGCAATTGTGCCTTTCTCATTTCTCCAAACTATGATATAATAGCTGGTTCGTACAATATAACTTTATGGAAATGTCTTTCATTCTTATTACACTTGGTAAGTATATATAAGAGCACCTTTTTGCATTCATCGCGGTATCGGTTTGAATCGGAGTTTTCTATGTGATCGCACTCCACAACCCGTAACTCCTGAGCCGGAAGTCGGATGGAGATGGAATTTAATATCAGTTTCCGGGGACGCGACACCTTTCATTTGAGACTAAGTTGATCAAATCGGTCTAGCCATTTTAAGAAACCAATATAACCGTTATTCTGAATTTGGATACTTCAGGATCCGTCGATGGTGGCCAGTGTGACCAAAGAGCCTTTGAATGACTGTTGGGGACCTAGATCTACAAATTCAACAAATGTGTTTACATTTTGGAAAAAAAATCACCTTTTTACATTCATCGCAGAATTCGTTAGAATCGGGATTTGCTGCGTGATCGTGCGTATCACCCTGTAATTCAGGAACCAGAACTCGGATCCACACAAAATTCAACAGCAGCTGATGGACCTTTCATTTAAAATCAAGTTTGTCAAAATCGGTTCAGAAAATTCCGAGAAACCGATGTGGACAAATCAACAAATTTTGTTTTGTAACCATACTTTTCAACTCGTAATCCGGATCAAGATGTCGGTTGAAAATGAAATTCAATAGCAACCTATGGGAATATTATACCTTTCATTTGAATCTTAGTTTGTAAAAATCGGTTCAGCCATCTCCGAGAAACCGATGTGTACATTTTGTTAATCCGCACATACACACATACACACATACATACATACATACATACATACATACATACATACGTACATACATACATACATACATACATACATACATACATACATACATACATACATACATACATACATACATACATACATACATACATACATACATACATACATACATACATACATACATACATACATACATACATACACACATACATACACACAGATATTTTGCGATCTCGGCGAATTGAGTCGAATGTTATATGAGACTCGGCCCTCCGGGCCTCGGTTAGAAAGACGGTTTTTGGAGCAATTGCATAACCTTTCTATATAAGAAAGGCAAAAGAATGATATTTAATTAGCTTAATAAGCATGAGTTCAATGTTATCTTCATGTGATTATAATTTGGAAAGGTTGGTGGAATGGGTTTGAACGTGTAGGGAATGGGGGGTTAGTAGAGTGGGAGTGGAGGATGCGTGAGAAATCCTTCATCTTATTTCGGTATACGGGGTGGATGAAGGAAATGCAGGCGTGAGGGTGGTCCAAGGGAAGGGGAGTGATGAAGGAGGGAGGTGTAAGGGCAAGGCGGGGGGAGGGGTGGTGACGCAATACTCAACTGCATATTTTGCCTTCCATTTGAGACTTGGTTTGAGAAAATCGGTTCAGTCATCACCGAAGAACCGATGTGACTTTAATTGTGGAATATGCCCGGACTTCCGGACTTCCGGAATCGTCGATATTGGACAATATATTCAAAGAATGTTTGATTGGCAATCAGTGATCTAGATCTGCGATTAGAAGTAATTTGGTGACCATTTCAATAGTTTTTAGCCTCTGAGGTATTACGATTGTACCGATTTATATGGAAAATTCCAGTGTATCCTTACCAACACTCCTGTAACTCCGGAAGCAAGAGTCAGAACCGAATGAAATTCAGCAGCAGTCAATGGCATTACTGTATCTTTTATTTGAAATCAAGTTTGTAAAAATCGGTAGAGAATTCGTTGTGGAATGGGTGTGATATTAGTTTAGGAACTTGGCGAGTTCCCCGGGGGCGTTATGAACCGTCATAGGTGGCCAATGTGGTCAAAGCTGCTTTAATTGATCATTAGTGATCCAGACCCGCAAACTAGAGTAATGTTACATCAATTTTGATATGTTTTACATCATTTGAACATCATGGAGGTACCAGTTTATATGGGAATTTGCTGTGTGACCGCACTCTTCAACCCGTAACTCTGGAACCGGAAGTCGGATCAACTAAAAATTCAATAGCAGCTTATGGGAACGTTATACCTTTCAGATGAAACTAAGTTTGCGAAAATCGGTTCAGCCATCTCTGAGAAAATTGTGTGAGTTTAAATGACACACACACATACACACACACACACACACGCACACACACATACATACACACACAGACATTTGCCGATCTCGACGAACTGAATCGAATGGTGTATGACACTCGGCCCTCCGGGCCTCCGTTAAAAAGTCGATTTTTACAGTGATTGCATAGCCTTTCTTTATATGAGAAAGGCAAAAAGAACGCCAATTATTATAACAACAACCGCTTCAACAGCTTCTGAAACAGTATATTTAGATTTGGTAGGACCTTTACTACCAAGCCCAGAAGATCACCAATATGTATTGACGTCACAATGTGATCTAACAAAATATGTCACAGCAACCGCAATCAAAAATAAATCCACAGAAACAGTCTCAAGGGCATTTGTTGAAACTATTATTCTAAACCATGGCGTACCCATGAAAATAATTACTGACAGAGGAACGGAATTCATGTCGAAATTATTCTCGGAGGTACAGCAAATTATTAAAAATTGTTAAACTAAATTCGACAGAATATCACCATCAAACAATCGGTGGATTAGAAAATTCGCACACAAATTTAGGGAATTTCCTACGCATATATTGCGGAAATTCACCACAAGAATGGAATACTTGGATTAAGTATTATCAATTTGCATTTAACACAACGGTACACACTACAACAAATAAGACACCATACGAACTTGTCTATGGAAAATTATGTAACCTACCTTCAAACTTGTCAGAAATTGAGAAAATAGATCCATTGTATAATATTGAAGATTATGTAAAACAACTTAAATTTAAATTACAATTATCACAAAAAGAAGTAAGAGAGAAAATATTGAAAGATAAAACAAAACGAGTAAAAGATTACAACCAGTCTTCAGAAGAAAAAACATACAACAGAGAAGATCTTATACTTTTGAGGAATGAAGTAGGATCAAAATTCGATAGCATTTACCTTGGACCATACAAAGTTATTGTAGACATGGGAACAAATATAGACATTCAAATTGAAGAAAAGATAGACCGAGTACATAAATCAAGAATAAAACACTTTTATACTTTTAAAAATATATATAATTCATAAATTCTCTAAATATATAGCAATAAATTATAACATACGTTGAATATAGGACGCGCGGTGGATATGAATAATTGTTATTGATAATGTAATAGATTAATAATAATAAGATAAAATAGTACGTTTGCAAACTTCTATTTTTATATATATTTTTATTTTTTTCCATATTTTGATATAGTACTAATAATACAACATACAAAGAATTTTTATTTAGATTACTTATATAACATAACATTTAAAAATTTTATGTATAGCATATCAAATTTTTAAATTCAAATAGATAGGGCGTGTGGTGGATACCAACCTACGTTTATTGGAAACATAAGTATTCCACATAAACATCCCGTCGCGAAGCGACTAAAGAAGGTGTCAGCATAATCGAGTCTACTGCGCGACAACGATTATGTTGACCATATCAAAAAGTGTCACGTAGCCACTGAAGCGACCCAGCCCATAGCTTAGGTTTAATGAAAATAAAATTCACTCTCAAGCGAACCGCCGGGTGGTATACTTATGAAATATCACAAGTGAGTTAAAAAGTAAGTGAGAAGAAAATCTTTTCAATGGCATTCGGCGCGGCCATTCGGGAAAAAAAGGGTTTCGTGTATAAAAGTTCTCTATTGAACCTTAGAAACGTTGACCAGATCGAGTAGAATACAGTGCGGGGTATTCCCACTCAGCCTTCGCAAGCAGTTGGAAGCAAAGAAAGTGAGCCTTAGGAGGCTAAATACAACATTTTAGAGCGGGGTGGCATCAGACCACCCAATTAAAGTGAAGAGCTACCGCCCGAGTGCGGTGAGTGAAATAAATCTAGTGAATTGCCGGCCGAGCGCGGTCCGTGCAACAAACGAAGAACACACCGGCACGTGAATTAAGTGCCGCGTGAAATAGTGCTACTCATTCATGAGCCAGTGAATCACTGCCTGAGCGCAGTCCGTGTGTGGGGTGGCATGAAACTACCAACCCTAACTTAATGAGCTGCCGCCCAAGTGCGGTGAGTGTAATCAAATTAGGTGCGCCGGCACATTAAAGGCCGTGTGAAATAGTGCCGCTCGTCTCGCGAGCCAGTGATAACGAAGCGAAAACCCGTCGGCATAGTGCTACAAATTGCCAGCGGAGTGAACAATGTGACGAAAAGTGAAAAAAGTGACTGTGTTATTTAACCTCCCAAGCCGAGGTTAAATAACATAGTGCTAACGAAGAGCAACAACTATGAGTGAATTAGCACAGGAACGTGCCGTAACGGCGGACGTTCTAAAAAATCAATTGACCGCTCTTGAGGGCGGACTAAAGAATATATAGGGTGATGAGCCCATTATCGCTATGTTTCTATTATCACGCTACCCATTTGAAGCCGTTGGTTAGAGCAGTGTCTGCCATCTTTGTTTATCGCATTGAGTCAAATGGTAGCGCAACAATAGGGGCACTCGATTCGTGTTTTCGTTGCGTTCAAACACGAGAATTTCACTGTTTTCAGTGCATGTATGTTATAATCTTGGTACTTAATAACGAAGCAAAGCTGTCGATGCCAATTTGTACGCATTCCATTGTTTGTAGGCCGAGTAATTAATGAATCAGTGAGGCGCCCTCCTTAGTATGGTGAAAATAGGCACTTCACCCTACGACGAAGCGGTTCGCCTTAGCGAAAGCGAAAGCCAGCCACAGCAAGTAGAAGTGAAAACGCACATTGTAATGCTGGACAGCCTGTATGCACAGGCGTCCAGTGTGCTGCTAAAACTCGAATGGAATTGGTGGGTCCTCAAAAAGGAGGGCGCTCTTAATGGCCTCCTAGCTACGAATCAAAGTAAGTCTTCAAACCTCATAATCACGAGCGAGTTAGGACAAAGAATGCAGGTCCTACTCGACCAAACAATGCAAACCCCTTCGGCGCGTGCAGATCATTTGCCAAGAATTGCCGGCTCGCCTACCGAATGGCTAGCCTTCTAGAGCGGCTTTGAAAAGCACATCGTGACATTAAACGAAAATGCGGATAAATTCGCATTTCTGAACAAATGTCTAGAGCGGTATGAGCCCGCTCTAAACACAATGGAGACACTCGAAAATTCGGGTGTTAGCTTTGCCGAAGCAAAGCTCGAAAAAGTTTTGGGGGCAGCCAGCTCAAGTTCAGACGAATGCGAAGCGCATTTTCGCAATAACACCAAAATAGGCTCGGATGGCAAATTTATCGTCCGAATCCCCAAGCCCGAACTGCTAGGGCTTTCTTATCAACAAGCTAGAAGACGTCTTCTATCACTAGAACGACGACTCACTATGAACCCCAATCTCTATGAAGAATACCGAGAATTCCTCATGGAATACCACGAATTGGGTCACATGAAACCCATAACATCAGACGAACTGGCCAAAGTCTAGTGTTTCATTCCACACTCCTGTGTGATAAAAGCAGATTCCACTTCAACAAAATTGAGAGTAGCTAGCGCTAAGACGTCAAACAACCGATCATTGAACGACCTGCAAAGGTGCGGGCCGGTGATTCAGCGAGACTTGTTTGATCTGCTGCTGAATTTCAGATGCCACGACAAGGTGGTCACCGCCGATATTCCCAAAATGTACAGGCAAATCAACGTACACGACGACGACACGCGGATGCTATACATCCTGTGGAGAGCACAATCTAACGAGGAAATTCAAGCATACCACTTGACAACCGTCACCTACGGAGAAGCAGCTTCCTCCTTCCTAGCCTGTCGGCACTTTATCAGATGGGAGAGGAGATTAAATTAACGAGCCCTCAAACAGCAGAATTAATTCAACGATGTTTCTATGTGGACAACCTCATGATGGGGGGAGCTTCAATATCAGAACTCGTCAAGCAATGCAAGGCAATAGAGGCAGCGCTTGATACCTACGGGTTTCCCTTGAGGAAATGGGCGTCTAATGACGCACGATAGCTATCAAACATTCCAAATGAAAACTTGGAAAAAGCAATCAAGATTGTTGATCAGGAATTACATTAGGCGTAGCATGGTCACCAAGCGATGACACGTTCAGATTCCCAGTAGAAGACGCCTCATCAGGTAACCAAAACATAAGGAAGCGTCAGCTCGCTTCAGAAGTGCTACGATTGTACGATCCCCTGGGCATCATGCAGCCCATTATCATAACGGCCAAAATTTTACTTTACTTAACACAGTAAATATCACAAAACCAGAACGGTATTGGTTTCGTGCCAACCTTAGTTCGATAATTAGAACCTCGAGACCGGGTTCGCACCGGTTACTAATTATGATTGAAGAAGCATGCGTGCGAACAAAAGAATCCAAAGTTGTTCATAGATTCTAGGAAAACGGTGGTGCCCAAATCGCCGCATATGGCGATATTGCTTCACTTCACTTTTCAACGATTTGTAAAAAACATTCGGTGTGTCGAGAGTCTCATTTGTACTGTGCCATTGCGATTCTTCAACGGAATGCCCGAAACCCTTCTGTAGTCTACGAATGATATGTGCTATGCTCCCCATGCCTGCAGAGACCGCGCTACGCCACAGCCGAGCGTTCCATAAGATAATAATAATTTAATAGTAATTGTGGGATGTATAAAATAATTTTACCAATTTATTTTAGTAATTTTTGTAAATAAATTGTGATTGGATTCTAGTGAATAAATGATAGTTGGATCCGTCCCGTGTAGTGATGTTGGATCTCTGTTATGTTGTTTCAGATGGCCAGCAATTGGGAAGTGATTACTACGTAGTTAGTTAGTGGTTGGTTAATTATGATTGTTAATTATCTCAATGTAATTGTTTCAAACTTCCAGAATCTGGTTCTGTTAAAATGCTTGTATTTAAATGTTATTATATACATTTTACGAAGGAGAAAAATGAAATCAAACTAAGTTAAAAACCAAAAGGTAACAAGAGACTAGTGTACAAAAAAATGATGAAAAACTTTCATAAGTGAACAGTGGTCGTTAGGAACAAACAAAAATAAAAAAAAAACAATAAAAACCAATAAAAACCAATAATAGCCAATAATAACAAAAAAGGAGGTGGAGAAGCAGCTATATTAAAGATGGAGAACACCCCTGTGACGTCCAACCAATTAAATTATACCGTGCTATATAAAGTTAGACTGTACTCAATCGTACTTTATTCGCAGAGCACACCGGTGGCCACTCCAGGCATCTAACGCTATGACCCTATGTACTGTGTATCGATGTATGCATGACAATCGTCATGAATATAAAAACTAAATAATGAATAAAATCAATGATTCTAAGTAAGACCTACTTACATGACAGACCGGCAGGTTTAAACTGGAGTTATTTTAATGTAAAAACTTAAGAAAAAGAGTGTTGCTTTGGAAGCAAAGTGAATGAAACGAAACATTGGTGGAAAATTCGTCCAGTGTGCTATGGAAATGGAAATGGACTTTGAAACGGAAATTGTCCCGAGACAAACCAAAGTAAAACGAAGAAACTAAACTCGCGGCAAAAATTAACGCTTGTTACCCGTGACATTTCCATTAAAAATCGAGTCAATCAGTACTAAGAAAAATAACCACAAGAATGCCAGCAAACCAAAAGACGAACCAAGGTGTCTATATAGGAAGTTATTAAAACAGCCTCATCGTTAATCCCTTAGTACGATGGCAGTGCTGATAAATTAAATGCAACAGTAACGGCTATAAAAGCCCTGTCGCCTGTCATTAACAACGATAATTGTGCAGCTGCGATTAATGTGATTTTATCGAAATTCTCGAATAAAGCTATAGCAGCCGTCGGAGAAAATCCGGAAACTCTAGAGGTTATAATAGAAAAACTGAATGAGAAATGCAGAACGAAACAACAACCAGAGGTTGTCTAAGCAAAATTAAATGCTTTGAGACAGACAAGCGACCTCAATAAATTCACCAACCAAGTCGAGAAATTAACACTAGACTTGCAGAAGTGCTATTTGGCTAAAAACATCCCTTTGGATGCAGCCGTTAAATTGGCAACAAAAGTAGGCATTAAAGCTGTGGCCAACGGAGTTCGAGATTCTGAAACCAGACTCCTGATAAAGGCAGGCAAATTTGAAAACTTGAATGCTGCCATTGGAAAAGTGCAGGAGAATCAGCACGAGGATGCAGTCTGTGTACTGTACTATACAACAACAATCACGGAAATCAAAGAGGAAGAAATAACTACCGAGGTCAATCGTACAGTGGACAAGTCAACTCTTCCAGAGGTAGATCTAATAATTCTAGGGGATGTCAACCCGCAATAACAACAAACACAACAAGAAGGCACATTAACACAAACAAGGAACCATTGACAAGATACATTTTCAATATTCATACTAAACTTACTAATTTTATCAACTTGAAACCAAAAAATTCAAATTATACTTGTACTTTTTGATAGATACGGGAGCAGAGAAATCCATTCAGAAACAACTAGCAGGAGAGCAACGCAGAGGAGCGGTTGATCAGCAAAAAAATGAGATGAGCCAAATCAGGTAATTACATTGTTAACAGATTTTTAGACCCCGTTTTAGAACAGAAAATTTCTAATGCGGTGCAATTTTTAATGAAGTAAACAAAAGGAACCAAAATAGCAGAAAAATCAGTAAATTCACAAGCTTGGTTGGAAAATAAAGAGGAAAACTCTTTTGACATGACATTGAAATTACACCCGGACTGTCCGGAGAAAACACAATTGTATGTACAACGGTACAGTAAACATTCTGAAATTGTTAGCCATCAGAAAATTTTCTGAATGAAATAACAAAAGAGACTCAAATGCCGACGGCTGGTGAATTTTTGAGAACTAGACCTTTGAGATATTAATTTCTAAACTTAATGCCACAAAACAACGTGGTAATCTGACATTTTTTTGCGAAAAGGTATAAAATCTCTGCGCAAAACTTCAAAACAATTATATGACGCAGCAAATATCCGTGCAAGTTGCTAAAATAATGGAAACAAAAGCTGGGTTACAAGCCTTAGTTAACGGAATAAGTAATTCCGAAACGAAAATAATACTAAAAGCAGGAAATTTTACAATCGTACAGGAAGCGACGCAGAAGGCACAGGAAAATGTGACCGAAAATCGAACTAACCAAATTCTATCCACGCGTTATAAGCAAACGAATTATAACGCCTATAATAACCAAAGTTATAGACCACAACATTATAATGGCTTCAGACGAGGCAGAGGACAAAATTTTCAGACTAGAAATTTTGCCGAACAACGTTATAATGAACCACCAAGACAACAAAATAATAATTACAATAACAATTATAACAACCAAATAAGACAGCCCAATAATAATTTTTCATATCGCGGTAGAAGCCGTGGTAATTATTATCAAAACATTCCCTTAAACCAACACATGCGTTGTCCGTGAAACGGAAATAATATATACATTAGACTGGTTCAATTTTTGACTTTTAGCTCCACCAGGCTTTATTGATTCCTTTCATGATCCTTAGTAATTGTGCAAATTTTGGCACCGATCGGTTGTGTCTACGGACCCTCCAAAAATTTTAAACTTTATATGGAAATTAGTATGGAAAATCGGTTAAAATTGAAAATAAATTCTTAAAAAATCACCTCATCTATCAATTCATGAGACCACTATATATTTCTAAACGTATTCTTCAATTGAACACATTCGTGGAACATTTTAAGTTTGTAAAAAATCGCTGAGAAAAGTTATTAACTAAAGAAGCAGCATGGCATCAAATTTATGGATTTATTTCTCTAACATTTTATTGCTTTATTTTGTAATACCATGGAACATTTTTGTCGATATTATAGAACATATCGACGTGTTTTAATATACATTGTTAATATTCTATGGATCAATGTCAGTTAATTTATGGCGCAAAATGTATCATTTGATGGAACATTTCCAATATTTTTAAGGGGCATTGGTTGATTTTAATTGCTCTTTTATTACTATTTTAGTGCTCTTTAGCGACCATTTTAAGGTTCAATTTTACATAATCTATAGATCAAATCACCCTTTTTTATGGATCATGCACACTGTTTTATGGATTTTCAGTTTTGTTTTATGGAACATGAACAACTTTTTTATGGATCGTATTTCAATTTTTTATGGATCATTTTTTATGCTTTAGCGGCGCAAACTTAGGGCTGCCCTAACAGAATTGTGTGATATGTGCACAGCACATATTCCCGAACCCACAGCAACCATACATCCTGAAAGACCTCACTAGCTGAACCACGCTGTGAGAAAATAATTCATTCTCACAATATTGAACTGCTTACGCGTCAAATGCAAATGCACGCGCAAGCGGGGTAAAGACCCAAAGGTCTCAAGAATTCTGACATGACAAAAACGTGTCCTGCTCATATTCCAACTCTTAGTTCCCAAGCGCATTCCGCGTAAACTGCCTTCTCCGAATTCTCTACCATTCTTTCAGGTTATTCTCTCTTACGTTGCATTGACCATTTTTTACATAATAGATATACATAACTGACTCCAAGCGCCTCCAGTAGGAAGAATTGTAGACAAGGTAATTGAATAAAACATTCACTGTCTAACTAACAACGAGTGTACGCCTTTCTTCGATGACATCCCGGTGACGTTCTAGTAAAATTATTTAGGAAGAGATAAAACGCCACATGGCGACCTAGTGACAGTGATACGGCCTTAAGGTTGAACAGAGAAAGGAGCAAAAGTCAAAAGCGAGAAAAGCAAAAGGGAAAACTTTTTTTTATCCATAATGACCAAGTGACAGTAATACTGCCTTAAGATGAATGATCAAGTGACAGTAATACTGCCTTAAAATGAATGATCAAGTGACAGTAATACTGCCTTAAGATGAATGATCAAGTGACAGTGATACTGCCTTAAAATGAATGATCAAGTGACAGTAATACTGTGAACAGCCCCACAATGGTAACCACCTAAAAAAAATGCGCAACCAACAATTCTAAGGTTGACCTGAAAGAACTCGCCACTAGCGAATTTGCAAACGCAGCGGCTTAAGTCGCGGTGCACATAGCACAACAAACGTGAGTCACTGTGTTGCTCGAAGAACTAATGATTGTTTATAGGTATCCGCGGTAAATAATCGATTTCCAATGACACCGGCTGCAGGTGTTTATACGATTGTATAGAATTTGGCTGTGCCAATATTAATTAACGTAATTATTTACATAGGCGTGGCGTTTTTATGATTGTGAGCGCATCGATACAAATGCATAATTATGTTCGGGAAATAGAGCGTTCAACTACTTACGAATAGCTTTAGTTAGAACAAGAGAACACGAGGTTCTAGCGAGAACCGAAGGCTCACTAACACTAAACCAATTAGGAAGTACTCACGTTCGGGGAACCTTCGTAAAATAATAGAAGACAGCAAGAGTTACTTTAAGATAGAGGAGAATAGGAATACATTAACATAAAAATTACATACGAAGGAGAAAGATAGAAAGCGATGCGACACTAATACAAATATAATGTCAATCGCATGCTGAACAGGGATAGATAGTCAATAATTGAAATTTTGCTGAAGTAAGCAAAAAATTTACTATATAAACTTCAGAAGATTTAGAAGCGAGGCTTTTTTTCTTTTCTCCCTTTTTCAATTAACTCGATCAAGGCTGGGCCCCATGTACTGTGCGTACCTCTGGCTGCCAACAACCGAGATCAATTTGAGTAATAGATTGCGTAGGTGCGAAAGAATTCGCGCAGTAGGGTAGTTCAGAAAGTGTAAGTAAAAGTAGGGAAAATATATCGTTTTTTTTTTCTACCTATCCTTTGTGTTTCTCTTCAATTCCGCCACGGTGCGTAAGCATTTACGGCGCATGTGGTGACAGCGGTTTAGCAATCCTGAGAGATTGCAGGACGCATTTATGACTGGAGCCTAAAATCAGCAATGTCTTCAGATCAGTATATACGAATAAAACGCAACTCTGTCGAAAAAAGTGACAATTAGTACAAAAGTGGGAATTGTAAATGTGAATAAGTTGGCATTTTACCGACTGCTATCGTCAAAGAGAAAAAAAAACATCGAGACAGGCGTTGGTGGGTTGAGAAAATTGTGCGCAGAGTGAAACGGCAAACGGAGCCATAAGCGAGCAATGCGAGCTATCGTCGGAATCAAATGACTAGTTTGACGTACCCGCCTCAAACTCGAGTGATAATCTTGTTCGAAAAAAAAAGTTGAAAGAAGAGAAGTAATTAATTTTTATCGAATAAAACTAATTACAAAAGTAAGCGTAAAATAAAGTGAGAGGTAAAAATATATATTTGGTGAGTTGATAAGTGTCTCTCGATGTGTCAGGTGGATAACACGAAAAAAAAAGAACAGACGAAAAAGGGTGAGATAGAAAAAGTCGGGCGCTTACCTCGGCACTTTAGAGTGTCGTTCCTCAGTTTGGTGGAGGAGGTTATACCAACCACCAGCTAAACTATCGATCTACATCATCTCGACAGGAACTAACGAGCAGATCAACAATGCAGCTCAGGTAAGTGAGAAAAAGAAATTTTCTTTTATACTACGCAGGGACAATATAAAAAGATCAACTTTATTGAGCTATTACGCCGCGATAGTAGGATCATAGGAACTACATCTGGCTACTTTCGTTTTTTTTCGAAGAAACGGTTAATTTTGTACATTGCATTACTTAATTAATTAATTAATTAATCCACCACACACGGTGAATATACTCGACAATGTATGATGACATATAGTGACGACCATAACACGACGAACGAGAAGTAAATGAAACCTTACACCATGAAGCGAGAACGGACTAGCAGAATAAGCATTTTACGTTAGCAAGCAGCCATGTACTGAAACAGCTGGTACCGACGAAGAGACCGAGACTGTGGTTGATGACGAAATAATTAAATAGCGGGAGAAGATATATCAACAATCGTGACGCAATCGGTGGGTGCAAGGAACTGAACGCGCTGAGGCGATACGATTGCAATTAAAACACATTTCATCTTTTTCTTTTTTTTCCTCAAACGTTCGTTTCTCATGGAAAGTGAAAAAACGAAGACGATTGGATAAATAAAACAAATTACCTTAAACTGTTATTGAACAAATAATGAGGGCTGGAAGAATATTGAAAGCATTAGTGAACATACAATTCACATCGGAAACTGTACTTATTAATACTAGCGTAGCTAACACCAAAGAGGTTGTTGAACTACTACGCAGGGAAAAAATTATTGAAATAATCAAAGAGCTGGGTGAAATAGTCCAAGTAAAACTACACGAAGAACTAATACTCATTCAAACCCCACATACTCCCATTAAAGCGACAGCGAACCAGCTAAAATTCTACGTAAGAACCTTTCTCCCAACAATATGCGGAAATCTCATAATGAACACTAGAAACGGTGTAATGACACACCACGAAGCAATGAAAAAACAGCTAGGAGGCCAAATCATTGGATGCACATACTAATCCCTAAATGTCTAGGCTAGATGAAATCAGTGAATACATCTTACACGAATACGAGAATTTAAACAAAAACAAAGGAAGAGCCAGAACGCTCCAAGGAATCCTCACAAAAAAACAATTGCTTAAGGAAGCCTTCGAAGAGTTCGAAGCAGTATTAAGTAAATACGAAAACAGAGTCGAAGTTAGTGTTTGGAATGAACTAACCGACAAATTAGACATAGTACAGAAAAAATACGACCAGTCAATAAAAATCCTTGATAGGACAATAATACTCGAAAAGAAGTTAGATATAAAAGGAGTTATACCCAAACAAATACGCTTATCAGAAGCAAAAATAACCAAACAAAGAAGCTTATCAGACAGTGGATGCGAAATAAAAAGCAACACCATGCAACGTAATGCACAAGAGGCGGAATACCGCTTCCCTAAAACAGAGGCTATTCAGTGTATCCCTGAGTTTAACGGGTCTCGGGATGAATTAGACGCGTTTTTATACCACGTCGATCACTTTGCCGAACAAATACCAGCAGACGAACCGCATACAGATCTAGTCTATGTGGTACTACTGAAATTGAAAGGAAAAGCGGCAGCAGCAATCACTAAAATCAAAGGCGACACTTGGAATGAAACAAAGACGAACTTGATTAAAGAATTTGGGGATAATGTATCCATAGAAGGTATAATTACCAAAATAGAAACCCTAAGGCAAAAACCACAGGAAACATTTAAAGAGTACAAAAAACGAGTGATGGAAATAAATACCCACCTCGAATATTATGACGAAGGACCAGGGGAAGTAGACAGGGCTATGACAAAAAGCTTGAGGCTACACTGCATATGCGGTTTGTATAATAAAGAACTTAATGATGATTTGATAAGCGATGAAAATTACATAATAACATTAAAAAAAAAAAAATTTTTTTTACACGATTTAATATCAATTTATTATCCACAAAGAATATTTTTTGAAAAGCAACAAACAAACAAGTGAAATCTGAAGATCAGGGACAAAAGAAATTTTTCACCCCCAGGAAGCCAACATCACCACATACTTTTGGTCTGAAAATTTATGATGACAAAGGACGAATCAGGCGGAAGACAGAGGGTTGAAGGTGTTGGGTTGTGACGGCAAGGGCGGAGCAACAGTGAAGGATGAGAACTGGACCAACGAACGAAAGGGCAAAACCGGAGCGGGCAAATAAATCGAAGGTAGAGAATGGTCGCAAGACAAGCCGCAATATGAAGCAAGTAAAAGAAAAACCATAGCAAAGAATCGGAGTCGCAACCACTGAAAAAAATCGACTCAAGCTGGACATACTGCCAGTCATTATGTAGTGTTCAGTAAAGCGCAGTCAGAACCGTCAAACTCTGGCTGGAGCTAAAATACCAACAAAATATATAAACAATGAACTAAAGAAACGCATCAACACCACATCATGCGGGAAGCATTTTTACAAACTAGATGGCAGGAATAAAGTAGCCATCAGGAAATCAGCAAGGCAGATTAAACGTCAGTAGGAAGAATCCAGTAGGAAAGGTCGTAACACTAGCAAGTCAGCTACAGATTACGCATTGCAAAGACGACTGAGATAAGTTACACATCGCATTTCGTCTGCAACATTTTACAATTCACGAGGCAGGATAAGTCAAATATCCTATCCTCGGTAACCACAAAAACGACAACAACAAACGGAGAAGAAGGAGAGGAAGGAAACGAAGTAACGAAATTACATAATCCACTCGAACAGGACGCAAACCAAGCCCCAGATGCAGCATAGATGAAGGAAGCTGAGGCAAACGAACGGAAAACCAACCCCGGACTCACGAGATGGCAGTCGAAACACCCACACCCGATATTCAAAGTCGACCAATTGATAAGTCCCATGATACACGGAACATATGTACAGGCAGTACTATATGAACAAACAACCCAGAAGACGACATCCCAAGGCAGACTTCAAGCAACAGCAACTACAACGGCTTCTGGGAGGGCAGCATGGTAACATATTTAGGAGAACAGTAAAGAATTTAATATAAAACCAACACGTAACATTGATAATGATCTCTTCAAGATAATTATCAACTCATTAACAAAGGGGAGATGAACAGCCCCACAATGGTAATCACCTAAAAAAAAATGCGCAACCAACAATTCTAAGGTTGACCTGAAAGAACTCGCCACTAGCGAATTTGCAAACGCAGCGGCTAAAGTCGCGGTGCACATAGCACAACAAACGTGAGTCACTGTGTTGCTCGAAGAATTAATGATTGATTATAGGTATCCGCGGTAAATAATCGATTTACAATGACACCGGCTGCAGGTGTTTGTACGATTGTATAGAATTTGGCTGTGCCAATATTAATTAACGTAATTATTTACATAGGCGTGGCGTTTTTATGATTGTGAGCGCATCGATACAAATGCATAATTATGTTCGGGAAATAGAGCGTTCAACTACTTACGAATAGCTTTAGTTAGAACAAGAGAACACGAGGTTCTAGCGAGAACCGAAGGCTCACTAACACTAAACCAATTAGGAAGTACTCACGTTCGGGGAACCTTCGTAAAATAATAGAAGACAGCAAGAGTTACTTTAAGATAGAGGAGAATAGGAATACATTAACATAAAAATTACATACGAAGGAGAAAGATAGAAAGCGATGCGACACTAATACAAATATAATGTCAATCGCATGCTGAACAGGGATAGATAGTCAATAATTGAAATTTTGCTGAAGTAAGCAAAAAATTTACTATATAAGCTTCAGAAAATTTAGAAGCGAGGCTTTTTTTTTCTTTTCTCCCTTTTTCAATTAACTCGATCAAGGCTGGGCCCCATGTACTGTGCGTACCTCTGGCTGCCAACAACCGAGATCAATTTGAGTAATAGATTGCGTAGGTGCGAAAGAATTCGCGCAGTAGGGTAGTTCAGAAAGTGTAAGTAAAAGTAGGGAAAATATATCTTTTTTTTTTCTACCTATCCTTTGTGTTTCTCTTCAATTCCGCCACGGTGCGTAAGCATTTACGGCGCAACTGCCTTAAAATGAATGACCAAGTGACAGTGATACTGCCTTAAAACGAATGACCAAGTGACAGTGATACTGCCTTAAAATGGGCCTATTTAACTCAAAAAAGTAGTGAATACTGGTGATCACCAAACACAGGTGATCAACCATTTAGAAAACCATACCGATACACTCGAACAGAGTGAAATTAAATTATGGTTAATCTTGGTGCTAGTAGGTGCACAATTCCTACTAGTATTATACAAAATCCATAAAAAACAATCGCGCCGACAGGCGTTAAAAGCAGCCAGGAGCGTTGCTGCGATAAACAATGCTTAAAAACAGAATGATAGACACATGCAGTGTTGATAAAAAGAAGAAAAGTGCAAACCAAATAATTAGCTGACCCAGAGAACAACGATGGTGTTATGGAATCCAATTTTACATTTTGTTCATCACATTCGCCACGACCTCCCTGGAAGCCCGTCAGGAACCCCCGGTTGGTAGTAACGAATCCATTTTACATTTTGACACATGTTGCTGAAATTTGAATTAAATTTAAGATTGACAGAAAATATTGGCATTATATGGCAATTAGCGAATGGATATTGAAGTACATAAAGGTGTAATTTATAGCCACATTTCAGGCTTAAATTCAATTCTTACCAACCTAAGAAAAGTCCCCAATCGTGCATACAAAAGAAACACTTTAACAACAAAACTAACGCATGCTCGTACAACATACACACTAATTACAAATATTTTAGCCGACTATGAATCAGAATATTCCGAAAATGAATTTAATTTTTTGTATAAATGTACGCGCCAAATATACAGTGAAATACATACGTTAATTACAACAAAACTTGAGTACACAGGTGTTCATACAATAAGCGTTTATTCATTGGCGTGTGCCGTAAATTTCATTCAAAAATTAAAATATAAAATCAGAGCGAAGATGGCGAAAGTTGACATTAAATTGGGCACCAACTTAAAAACCGTTAAAAATATAAAAATCCCACTAAATAAAAAATTCCCCAATAACGAGCAATTGAATTTTCACGGAAATGAAACTCTGAGTTTCTAGTTCGAATTGACGAAGGAGATTTTCTTATTGAGCATGATATCTCATTAGAACAAAATGTTGTTATACCCTCAGGAATATATCGAGTGAAAAAGAGTTTAGCTATATTTCTTATAATGAACCAAAAAAAATGAACCAGTTGAAATTTGCTTTGATAAAGAATCACTATTTACAGAACTTCACAATTTTGAAGAAGTCTTCCCCGAACTTCAGAGCACAAATAAAAAACAAGCAAAAAGGCAGAAAAATCAATGACCTACTCTGATTCCGTACTTAGACAAACAAGTATGTGTGAGACACTAAATGCCGATGTTATTAATTTTAAGCGACGCAACGTAAACCCACCAATCAAGATAAAGCAGAAACATTCACTGATCAGTTTCGGTTTGACAATCTAAATACTGAAGAAAAATCTAAACTTCTTAAAGTTCTTCATAACTTCAAGATGTTTTCCACTGTGATGGGAGCAAACTTAATTCACAAGCGCGATACACCTTAAAATCACAACAAAAGATCTCCCGGTGTTTACGAAATCATACCGCTACCCCTTTTTCCATAAGGAGAAGGTCCAGCGGCAAGTAAATGAATTGCTAAAACAAGGTATTATTCGTGTCTCAGAAAGCCTATATTCATCACCCATTTGGATGGAACCGAAAAAAAACTAGACGCTACTGGTCAGAAAAAAGACGTTTGGTTATCGACTATCGTAAATCAAATAAAAAAACCATAGATGATCTATACCAATCCCAAACATAACTGACATATTAGACAAACTTGGTCGCTGTGCAGTGACCCACTCTTTGGAGCGCATAAAACTATGGTTAGTCATACGAAAAAAAACTGCAAATTAAAAGGCGAATCGAATCGATCGCGAATGTATTTCTACTTAGGTAGCATTGTTTGTAAGCGACACACTTTAGGCAGCAATGATTACTTTTCAATAGCTACTGGGAGCAGTGACCGTAGACTCAGGCATATCGGCTACAGGTGATTGTTTATGTTTATACTTAGGGTCATATAGAACTCAGACCCGAACTTGTGTATGTTAATGATCACATAGAACTCAACCGGGCCAATATGTAGTAGAGCGAGGAGAATTAAGTGGGCGTGCTTCTATCATCGCAAATGTTATATGAACTTAATGAACAAATGTAATTATGTTGGTAAAATTTCCGAGCAATAGAATAGGATGGCATATCAGGTAATAGTAGTTAGAACCAGAGCGTAAAAAAATTGACATCGCTTCATCAACTTGAAAGAAAACGAAATTCAATTCACGCCCGCTGCGATGAATGAAATTTTTGATTCGTTTCCATCGTCATTCGTTCTCCCGACGCAGCGCTTTCAGGTACGGACATGTTCAGTTTCAGAAGCAAAGTGAATTTTATTTCTATGCTAGCTCTGAGAGGGATTATTGATCAAAGGTGCACCAGATATAAAGTACGCAGTTCACTTATGCTCGAAAATGTAGAAGTTGCTAAATTCTGCTTTCAAACTGTCGACATAATAACAAATGAATGCTTTGGTTGGTGAATGAATTTATATTTCCTCTGCACTCAAGCATTCGATTCTGCATGAAATTTCAGTCAGTGGGAAAGTAAATACATGAGGGAGGCGTTGAATCTGAATGTCGGTTTCGGTAAATACAGGCAGAAATAGGTAACTGATTTTGAAATTTCGGAACACTGGTTAGAACACATTAGCAGTATGTTTAACGAGATGTATTTACGTTCGGGTAAGCTTCGTATTCACACAAATAAATTTGAGCAAGTATTGTAATGTGAATATGACCGGAACATTTGATTGAGGAGAAATTGAAGGCGGCCCCTGGTCACGATTAAGAGCCGAAGACTCATTAACACCACAACAACTAGGAATAATTTATGCTCGGTGGACCTTCGGAAAATAGTAGGTGACGGCGTGAGTCACGTTAGAATAAATTACATACAGAGGACTTAGGAGTAACAAACAGATAGATAGTTACTAATTGAAATTTGTTGAAGTAAGCAAAATTTTTTTGTGCGAGACTTTCTGCTCGCTAATCTTATATAGATGATCAAGGTTCGGCCCATGTGCTGTGCGTACCTCTGGCTACCGAGACCTTAAATCACTAGCGTTGAAACTAGTCGCGAAAGACAGGGCAGTTTAGGGAAGTCGAAACATGTAAAAAGAAATAGGGAAAAATATAAAGTGTTCTGCTCGGAAAATAGAGCTTCATTGTGTTTTTGTTCTCCCCGCTGGTCCGTAAGTTGTTCCTCCAGTGCTACCGTATACGAACAAAATCGCCGTGAACTGGATACTGTGCTTGTGCTGCGTTGCGCGGGCGATTTATTTAGCTGCTCTTATTTCAACAGTGCCTATAGTATTAATTCATGTGGTATGCACAAGTGCAAACCATCGTTAAGGGAAAATTAACGATTTGTTCAAGAACCAGCACGTCGCGGAGAGTACACTCCGAAGGCACATCGGAGGAAATCATCATCATCAATACAACTGGCAGATTGTACGGAGCTCCCAAGAATCGACGAATACGATAATCAGGTGAGTTCCAGTTGAAAAAAAGTTATATAGTTCCTTAAGTGTGGAATCTAAGTGTAGTGTAGAATCTAAGAATACAGTGAAAACTTTAATATTACAAAAATACCTAGTATAAAATCGACGACACTCGTCGATTTGCAGCAGCCGAATCCGCACATTTAACATCCGACACTAGTGCAAACAACAGCGTGGCGAAAAAATGCAGAAAACGTTCAATTAATCATCAAGTCAAAAACATTAACGGTACCTTAGAAATGGATGAATACGTTGAATGGTACCCATTCCAAATACTATTAAAAGGACATTATCACCCTAAGCAAACATTCTTTATTTTCAAATTTCACGAAGTTTTTGATGGCCTAATAGGGTACAAAACATTACGAAATCTTAATGCCATCATTGATACTACAAAGAACTGCCTTGTTATAAGTAAAATGGAAATACAAATGCTGAAAAAAATTCCAAGCATGACTAAATGTGATTTTCAAGAAACGGTGCTACACAAACCAATCCAAACCCCTTTTGAAACCAGAGATTTCTATGTCGAAAAAGATATTGAATTCTCTCCGAATTCCATAGACCGCGATAGCATACCGTTAGAAATATGCAATTTCGAAGAAATTTCACCCACCCCCCCCCCCCCCCAGAATTCAAACAAAATTGAATCCTCATTTTGCAAAACAAATAACGTTGAATCACCCCAACCAAGAGGAAAAATCGGGACTTATGAAGGTACTTTCCAAACACGAGAATACCTGTTATCAAGAAGGATCTGATCTAAGTTCCACAAACGTAATAAAACATCAGATAAGAACAACCGACGAGCTTCCCTGATATACAAAAAGCTATAGATATCCATTGTGTCACAAAGAAGAAGTGCAAAATCAAATATCTAAAATGCTAGAACAAGGAATAATCAGACTACGGGCATCGCTTCCGATTTGGATCCTTCCCAAAAAGGACGATGCATCAGGTAACAGAAAGTGACGTCTGGTTATCGACTATAGAAAGCTTAATCTTAAAACAATTGATGATCGCTACCCCATACCGAACATCACCGCAACTTGGGCGTTGTCAATATTTTACCACGTTGGACCTTGCCTCTGGTTTCCATCAGATAGAGGTTCATCCAGACGATATCCAAAAAAATCGCCTTTTCAGTGGACCAGGAACTACATGAATTTTTGAGGATGCCACTCGAGCTAAAAATGCTCCAGCCACCTTTCAAAGAGTAATGGATCATGTCCTAAAAGACCTAATTGGAAAATGTTGTCTTGTTCACATGGATGACATTATAATATTTTAAGCATTATCACAAGAACATTTGGTCAACCTTTCTAAAGTGCTTGCAGCACTAGACAAGGTAAACTTAAAAATCCAACTCGACAAGAGCGAGTTTTTAAAGAGAGAAGTCGCCTTTCTTGGGCATATAGTGACGGATGATGTCAAACCTAATCCCTATAAAATTGATGATAAATTATTAAGAAATGGCCAATACCAACAAATCAAAAAGAGCTGAAAGGCTTGCTTGGACTTTTGGGCTACTTCAGAAGATTCCTAAGAGATTTCGCGAAAATTACGAAACCTCTTACAGCTCAATTAAGGAACGGAGAAAAGGTCGAACATACTCCATAATTCATGAAAACTTTCGAAACTTGTAAATGTCTGCTTACCAGTAGCGACGTATTGCAGTATCCAGACTTTTCACTCCCATTCATTTTGACTACGGACGCGAGTAATATCGCAATCGGTGCTGTGCAAAGTGCAACACACTCTAAAACGATTCCAATCACGTTACATATAGCCCAGTCATCAATTCATCAGTTCATCGTCGTCAGTTCCCATCGCCGAAATCGTCGCACACATCCGTCCACTCCATTGCGATGCGCGTGCCCCAAGAATGATACGTCAGCTCAGAACCCAGATCGCAACGTCAACAATTTGTCTATTCAACATGTAGGTTCAGGTTTAATTAATATGAAACATTACAGTCAGTCTTAGTTCGATCGTCAAACTATTAGACGATAGTCTAATTTTAATTTAAACGCAAGTTATAAAACCTAGCCTAGGTTCATATAACTTTGCCAGCACTATAAACCCTACTAATAGCACAGAGGCAAGCCCCCACCAGTGGTAAGCAAACCTCTAAAACATCGCTACCGCGCTAACTAACATAAAATATCAAAAAAGGTTAAATCCGAACACATTGAAAAAAATTTAAGAGAAGTGTTTATTTTATAGCTAAATAACAGTCAACGTGATCATAGTTTTTTCCAGAACTTTGACTAGCTTTTACGCCTGCCTATTATTACATATTAACTAATATAAAGATGATGAACGAATCTATTAGACTAAACGCTCTGCAGCAAGAGCTGAACGAGACCGTAGGGAGATTAAATGCAAGAGAAGTAGAATTAGCTAGAATGAAAGTCGACGTGCCCTAGCTGCAGCGAAGACGCAAGGAGGCTTTGCAGCAGGTTGAAGCTCGCGAAGAAGAGATAAGACAGTTTAATTTTTCCTCCAACGATCGTTGAAAGTTGACCAACTGAGACAGCTGGTAGCTCAATTACAACAACAATTACAAGGCAATTCACAAGGGACCGTAATCAATATTGACAATAAATTTTCTAGAAGCAGAGTACCCGACCTGGTCAAAGGCCTTCCGCAATTCTCTGGGAACGCCAAGCAACTATTTTGGAATAATGCGAATTTATACAAGCATTTAGAAAAAAAAACTTCACCTTTTCCTCTCTGGTTGCAAGAGATCAGAAATAAAATAATCGGAGAGGCTGGTGACTTTTGGCTTCTAACGGCACACCACTCCTCTGGATCGCAATTAAGAGTGAGCTAACCATTCATTGTGGAGATAAGAGGGAGCTTTCAATACTCCTTCAGAAGCTCTTTTCGTTACGACAAAACCGTAACTCAGTAAACGACATTTTATACGCAAATTCACGATTGTTTTACGGGGATATCCACACAGATCGAGATGAGCTCTGAGTGGAACCATCCAGAGGATTTAGTCAAATTTGTCGATAAACTATGCTTAGAGAAATTCATTGACAGACTTGAAGAACCGTACACGTCACATGTCGGCATTCTTCAACCTAAAAACCTTAATCAAGCCTTTTAATACGCAATAGAAAAAGCAAACAAAATTGCACGAAGAAAATTAACTTCGACATTAACTAAAAAAGTATAATAAACCACCCCCACTTCCGATGAGACAAAATTATCCGTACAATATTCAAAACTTACAGAAACCAAGTCAGTTCCCTATATTGCCATATAACCCACCATTTGAACCACGAGACCCACGAATATTCCAGGCCTTTCAACCGAAACCGTTGAACCCAAACCAACAACCCTTCAGACCACCGACATACAATAACCAATTTCAGCAAGTTGTAGTATACACCACTCTTTGTAAGCTACCAGAGAAACTAAAAACCGAATAAACATATTAATCAAGTACAGCACATTCTTATTACATATCTTGTGCAACCAAATAATACCAAACCCATCTTACCAACCGAAACAGGGCTATGACCATGCAGTAAATAAGTCATCGCAAACCCGTACTCGATGCAATTAGTTTACATACGCTTTACTACCTCCCAGTGCTTGGCTCGCTTCCCGACCAAACGCAATGAATAAGATAAGTTTTTCCCACTTTACACCGAGCAGGCGCTTGCCTCGGTGCACAGCAACGCAACCTTAAAAACAATCAATAAAATCAATATTGCAGGATAAGCAAGTTTGGTCCTCGCTTCATTTCATGTCTCTTGTTTAGCTTTAAGGAAGATTGTAATTGTCAGCTAGCATTAGAACCCGAAAAGGGTATATAAGTAGAATTTGGATAATAAACGACACTCACTTGATTTGGTTTGACCCGACTTGGCGGACGCACGTCCATCCCGACAATCGGCTATCAGGCCATAGAGTTAAGAAATAAGTTGGTGTGTTTTGTTCATAACCAATTATCACACCTCCAGTAAAACGTCTCGTTCCGCGAAGTTTAATCATAGTTAACGAAGTATAAACTTAGTACACGGCGAGCGGACTTTCGAGCCAAAGTGGAGAAAAAAAAGTTTGACAAGAAAACAGCTCGACCCGCGTGTGATAAGTGAGAATGAAAATCCAAAACCGAACTAGTCACCATTGATGTGAAGTTTTCGCTCAGCAATGTTGAAGCAGTAGCAGCAAAGAAATTAAAAGGACAATCAAACGAATTATTCAGTGAAAACCGATGAAAGGTATGAAAAGTAACACACTCTGCAATAAAAAGTGACTGTATATGATTTCGAATTACCAGTGAAGTTTTTGTTCAGTAATGTTGAAGCAGTAGCAGCTAAGAAATTGATTAAAAGGACAATCAAACGAATTATTCAGTGAAAACCGATGAAAGATATGAAAAGTATCGCATTCTGCAAAAACACTACAATTAAAAGTGACTGTATATGATTTCGAATTACCAGTGAAGTTTTTGTTCAGCAATGTTGAAGCAATAGCAGCAAATAAATTGATTAAAAGGACAATCAAACGAATTATTCAGTGGAACCCGATAAAAGATATGAAAAATAACGAATTTTGCGAAAACACTACAATAAAAAGTGACTGTATATGATTTCGAAACACCAGTGAAGTTTTGTTCTATAATGTCGAAGCAGTAGCCGCAAAGCAATTAATTAAGAGGATGAACAAACGAATTATTCAGTGAAGACCGATTAAAGACAAAAGTAACGAATTCGGTACAAACGATTTTTTTTCTGATACTACAATAAGCGACGGTATATGATTCCGAATCACCAGTGAAGTTTAACAAACGAAGCGGATGAAGACATTTAGTTGAAACAAAACGGATGAAGATGTTAGTACAAGTGAGCAACTTATTGATATCCATATATTCAAGGATTACATGGACCTTAGACGGACAAATTGTATCTACGGTCGGGAAAGTACTATAAACATCATCCAGATCACTTATAAAAACTACGTTAGCAGAGCTACACCGTTTAAAACCATCATTTCGCAAAAACTTCTGATAGACTTACAAACACCCGAAGAACAGAATCTCGTAATAGAACAAACGCACGAATACCCGCGCAGAGGTATCTGGGAAAATAATCAATAACAAAAATAAATACGACCGGCATAACTACAACATGACATTAGGATCAACACTGAATCCACGAATGAACAGACGACCACTCGACATAGTTCACGACGACATCTTTGTAGCGGAAAGAAATACTTTCTCTCATTCCTAGACAAATTTTTCTAGGTACGGTACTTTAGTGCTCATCAAATCCCGAAAAATTTGTGCACAGGAAAAGGGTTAACTTTTTATCAAAATCTATGGGACACCACGCTTAATCGTATGCGACAACGAACCAGCCCTAAAGTATATAGAAGTTCGTAGGCTTTTGCATGACTTAAATATCGAGATATTCTTTACACCACTCAACCACAGCGAAATATTTAACATTGCATATACACTATACAACAACACAATTCACTCTGAAATACAACTCAAACATAGAGAAATTTTCTACGAATTGAAAGATCTACAAGAAAGAATTAATAATAAAAACCCGCAACAAACTCTGACGAGGTTATGCTCGCACATAATAAATCAAAACAAATAAATCTAGAATATCACAGTAAGCACAGAGAACCACCGAAAATAAAACCAAATGCCATAGGCTACAAAAAATTCAAGGCATTAAAAAGAAAACAAAGCCAAAGTATTTACCAGTGAGGGAATCATAAAACAAGGGTAGAATACTTGTAGATTACACTGGTCGCGAAATACATAAAGATAATGTTAAAAGAATTTAACAGATGTTGTACTTTCAGAAAACGAGATGGTGTACGCCTGCAGAATTCTGATCTGATCTGCCTTCTACTCACTCTTCCCATCACACCTTATCCATAGTCCATCCAGATCACGATATAACCAACAACACAGGTGCGTGACTGCTTCAAAGAAGGGAGGGAGGAATAATAACGGGGTATGATAAGACTTCTACACATAATCGATTTCACAAAATTTGACGTGCCTGTCACAATCATTGAAAACGTAATAAGTCAGATCAAAAATTAGACAGATTTTTCAGAAATAATTCTAACCAAATTAATAGAATAGTTCATCCTTAGTACCTTGTACGACCGACCAAGAAACAAACGTTCGATTAACATGTTAGGAAGTATAATAAATGGTGACTGAGAACCTGCCGAAGATACGAACATAATTAATTCTAATCTGACAATAGACAAATATTACCGATGGACTTAAAAACCAATTAAATGAACTCAATAAAATCATTGACAACGAAGACATACAGGTGTAGGAATACTTGTTAAGGAATTTCTTTTCACATAAAATGGCCCTTATGTGAAAAGAAATTATGGCCATTTTATGTGATAGATAGTGATCCCAATTTGTATTCATTTAAAATAGAAATCGAAGTAAAGTATATTAGTAAAATTTAATGCAGTTTAGTTTTTAAAAAGTATACTCACAAAGGTAAAACACAAAATCCTTACTGGCGTAGCCTCGATGAGATTAGTGAAAAAGGGTGTTAAAACAAGTGAGTGCTTTAAAGTAATTCGCCGCAACAGGATAACTTAGCTGGTCACGCGTTGGACAAATCAACGACGCAGCGACACCAGTGACGGGAGCGACCGCAAGCAATCCGCCACTCGTCACGCCTACCATTCCCCGGATACTATCAGTCTTCACACTGTAAAGTAATAATTCTATTCCTGTACCTTGTGAGTAGACAATGCCTGAATCACGTGACACCGAAATTAATAATCGAAATTTCTGACGATCAAAGAAAAAGCCCATATTTGAAATACACTATATTCCCAAAACAAATCGGACATGTTTTTTTAAAAGTCAATGCACCGATTCAGACCTTCTAAGGCTTCTAATGGCACATCAGGATCCCGGAGCACTGTATAGAATTTTTGCTGCGGAAGACATTGCCAAAAGTTGACCAAAGATAATTTTAAAAAGATTAAAGTATATTTTTCAAATATAAAGCTTAAATTAAAATTAAAAGAGACAAGAAATTTCTTACTCTCGCAGATTATTTCTCCAAACTCCTACAAATTTATAAAATCTCTCATGAAACAGCAGTCGAGCTAATCGAAACACTTAAATACTTCAGAACGATTGGCTTACCTAAACAAATAACTTGCGATCAAGCATCTGGATTTCACAATACACAGTTCAAAAAATGCCTGGAAGATCAGAACATTTCTTTGCATTTTGCCAGCTGCAGTAATAGCAATGGGATTGTGGAACATTTCCATAACACCTTGTTAGAAATGTACTTGGCAAACAGAAAAAAGTAGATCGATTCACACTGTATGATGGACTCTCTCGTCACAGCATTATATAATGACGCTAAACACTCTGCAACAAGCTTCAACAAACAAGAGAGATAATTTTCGGTAATTCTTCATCCCTAAACATCGATGAAAAAATTAAAAAAAAACAAAGAAGCTTGCAAACCGAAAGCGACAACAGAAAACTACAAGGGACAGCCCTATGGGGTTGCACGAACTGTGGACGTAGGACTACACTACTTAATGTTATATGTAATATTTCATTTCATAGTGCATTCGGATTGATAATAAATCAAATATATTTCATTCGTACAGTTTAAATATAACCAAGGAATGTTAGATATTGAACTAAACCATCTTGTTTATCAGCTAATTTTATTTGTAGTAGGTGGTTGAATCCAATTAAACCGAAAAAACGAATTAATAGCTGGAAATGTTTTTATGGGACAATCTCAACGTTTTCAATTGTGTGCGGTAAAAAACGCGGACCGGTGAAGCAAATTCAAATTTTAGGTAAAACATATAGTCACATTTCATGTATGAAACAAGCTTTCTAGTTTTATTTTGCCATTTTCGTAACTTTCCTAAAGTAGACATTTAAATGTAGCGAATGCAGTGGTCTTATTCATATATCGAAGCAATAAATATAAATAAATATACAAAAATCGTAAATAATTTCGTATATGGAGATTCGTTTTTTGCGACGGTTTTTGAGTGGCAGTGGCGCCGTTCGAAACAATATTTGGTTTGGAGGTAGTAAATCGTTTATTTAACAGTGACGAGCTCATCAACCAGATAGAATACGTAGAAGAAGCTTTAGATCTAGTCAGACACAACATACCAAGTACTCGAATAATCAGTTTCGCGGAAATGTAAGTAGTTCACGAATTCCTCGCCCACGACGGCCTAGAAACAACTCTTGTGGAAAATGTTTTGGATATCGCCAACGCCTACGTCATTTACAACAAAGACACAATAATATACATCCTGAAAGTACCTCGAATTGAGAATGCAGAATACACAATGAACTACATAGAACCTGTGATGTGTAACAAATCTGAAATTTACCTCGCCTCAAAATATATTTTTTGAACAGGTCCCGCAATATTGAGCACCAAATCACCGTTCCCTAGACATTCACTTATGCCCCAATTCACAACTGGGGCCAGCAGCCGAATGTATCAAACGTATTATGAATGGCAAAACAGCACAATGCCCCACAGAACAAGTTTAGGCAAATAACATAATCAAGAAGATCAATGACGGAAACATTTTCATCGATGATGCCGATATACAACTAACATCTAACTGTTCAAATCAAAGAGAACTGAAGGTATTATTCCTGATACAATTTTAAGTTGTACATTGGCATTGAACGGAGAAGAATACGCCGGCAATAACGTGGAAATACCAGTATACTTATTCTTACCAACAACAGGTGTAAAGATAAATTCAACCATCAGCATAAAGCGCATTCCTTTAACTTCATCTGGATCACCGTAAAAGAATCGAACATCTTAATCTGATGACGGAAAAGCTCCATTGAAATATACATCTTTTTGGGTGGCTATTCTTCGGCGGAATCTCCACAATCATCATATTCTTAGTATCTTCGTAGTTTGGATGGCCAAATATTTCATCCCACACGAAATTTGGATGGCCAAATAATTGGGACTTCACACGAAAAACGAACGAATGTAGGAAAGGCGGCAACGACAAGTAGATTTTCCAACATATCATTTATACAACAGGAATCAACTTCAACCATGGACTAATAAGCTGAGGACAGCTTTTCTTCAAAAGGCAGAGCAGTTAGGAAACTGCCGACAAACTACGCCACGCCACGCAGCGCGCCAAGCGGTCATACAGGTGTAAAAATGCTTGGTAAGGAATTTCTTTTCAGATAAAATGGCCCTCGCGACTCTTTCTCTTTTTCACAGTGATGTAGGTAGGTAGTGATCCAAAATTGTATCCATTTAAATTTAATATCAGCTGTGAAGTAGATTAGTAAATTTAGTACAGTTTAGTTTTTAAAAAGGATACCCTTGATGACAAAATCCTTACTCAGCATCGATTTCAGGAGGTTAATAAGATACATATACAAGATGCACATTTACTGCTGCAGAAAAAAAAAACAATCTTAGTTCTATTTTTCAGAATTTGTTCCAACCACCTGATAAAAAGTTATCCTTCACAACAAATATTAAAGCCGAGATCCGGAATATTGATGACAATCCTATTAATTCCAAATCATCTTTATTTCATTTTATTTACACTTCGTCTGTTTTAGCTAATTTTAGATTTAGCTTCAACTATGTTCCTATGTTGGAAAAAGATCTAGAAAAAATAGCTTTTCGATAAATAATGTCAAATTGATGATTTTTTCGAATGTCATTTGGTTTGAAAAGTATTTTGTCTTCAAATGATGTTCTTATTTTTCCAAATTTTGATGAAATGTTTATTTTAACAACAGATGCTTCAAGTAAAGCACTAGAATTTTTATCCCAAAACAGATAAATGAGTGCGATCAATTACATTCATTTCACCTGCCTCTAACTTTCGCAATTTCTCCCAAAAATTAAAATGATTAAAAAGATAGAAAGCTTATATTGAAGAACATCAGTTCGCTTTGAGACACGGACGTGACTACACGTATTCAAATAGCAGTCTTGATCCAAGCAACATATACCAATTGTTTAGTGCAGAGCATTGTGCTCGAGCACTAGAGTGTGTTAGAACTGATAAAGATAAAAGCAAAAATGGCGTCTAGTGGCTTCAGAGAGAATACAATGCGAATGTACTTCGGAAGGGAGCACATGGCTCCTGCAGATAAGGAAATATTTAACTTCTTCCGAGAAAACAGAATTACCATTGATATGTTGGTATCTATGTATCGTGAAGGGAAAGAATACTCGATCTTTGCGAAGTTTAACAGTGAAAGCAGCATAATGGAAACACTTCAGAGGTTACCTAGCCAAATAGGTTTCTCCTACGAGAATGGCAGTTCCGCCACTATCACTCTTTCGATCGCCGGGAAAAGATTCAAATACGTAAGATTGTTTGGACTACCCCCTGAGGTAGAAGATAAAGAGATTGCCAAAAAGATGGGAAAATTCGGTATCATTCATCAGATGGTCCGAGAACGGTACAGCCTTGAGTCTGGTTACCCGATCTGGTCAGGTGTGCGTGGAATTCATATGGAGATTACGCGCGATGTTCCAGCGAGTGTTAATATTAGTCACATGCAAGTTAGAGTATATTATGACGGCCTCCAGGCGAAGTGTTTCCTTTGTGGGTCGACAGGACATCTGAAGGTAGCTTGTCCAAGGAAGTCAACGGTCAACGAACGGTTAAAAATTACGGGAGTGAGTTACAGAGATTCTCTCCTTGGTACAACTACGACTAGAATACCAACATTCGAAGAGCACGTGGTACAGGAGCCCGTCGATGACGTTGTAATGGACAACCAAAAACCGACGTCATCTAGCAATTCGGAACAACCTGATAGAGTGACAGGGAGCGTAGTGGAACAACCAGTAAATAAAACTAGCACAATAAGTGGTAAAGCGGCTGGAGCTCAAGTAAATATGGTCGGAGCGGACGAAACCGTGGCGGGAAAACCATCCTCGGATGCAGTTCAAACAACAAAAGAACAGGAGGAAGAGAATATATGTAACGACGTTGAAATGCTAGAGATTAGGAACCGGAAACGGGGCAGGAAACCGAAGAGCGCATCGGCTGAACAGAAGGAAGAGGAATCTGAAAACTCAACAACAGAATCAGATAATAACAACAGTGGTAGGACGTTGACAGTTCCAGACACTCCAAGCATCCTGGAGTCCCAAGGGATTCGAACAAGAGCAAAACGCAAACAACGTAAACCAAATCCAGGTGAGAACACACAAAAAACTCAACTAAATGAACTACGTTCTGACGGTTGCTACTATTAACTTGAATAGCACCAATTCAAATGTTAACAAGAATTTACTTAAGGACTTTGTATCTGATCATAATATCGATGTTCTGTTCCTTCAGGAAGTGATATTTCAAAACTTTGAATTTATTCCATCACATTTCGCACTAGTTAATGTAAATGCCAGGGACCTAGGTACAGCAATACTTATTAGAAGGGGATTGCGGTATAAAGATCAGCTTTATGATTCCAATGGAAGAATATTATCTGTTAACATTGCCAATATAAATTTCATCAATTTGTATGCTTATTCAGGAACTAATAAGCGTAAGGAACGTGATGAGATGTTCAAAAACGATTTAGCTGTGCATTTAAATAAAACAGGGGCATCTACTGTACTGGGTGGCGATTTCAACTGTATACTTGAAGAAGGTGATTCTCGCAGTTCCATTAAAAATTATTCCTCATGTTTGAAAAGTGTTATCAACGCTCTTGATTTCAAAGATATCTTACTATATAAAAAAGAACAAGAATTTACCTTCCTAAGGGGTAACACAGCTTCTAGAATTGATCGATTTTACGCTCCCTTGTCTATGATTACCAGTGTAACTCAAACAAACACAATAACAGTTGCATTTTCGGATCATAGGGCAGTTATGTTGAAACTAAAAGTTGGAAAAGAAGATTTGGCCCTGCGTGGTCGAGGATACTGGAAGATAAATCAGTACCTAATTGACAGAGAACAAGTGAAAGAAACCTTCGCTAGTGAATTCCAAAACTTAAAGAACAGACACATCTACAGTACCGATCGAAATGCATGGTGGAATTTTGCCTTCAAGCGAAAGTGCCGAAGTTTTTACAAAAACGAGAGCGGGAACCTCAACAAAGAGATTTATGAAAAGAAAAACGCTATTCATTTCAAATTAAACAACTTAACTGAGAAGTTTATTTTGGGGGATAACGTGGGGGACGATATCAAAATTGCAAAATCAGAATTATTGGAACTTGAATCGCAGCGCATGGCTACGTTAGCATATAAAAGTAATTCACAATCATTGTTTGCCGATGAAAAAATAAATGTTTTTCAAGTGGCATCGCAACTTAGGCGTATGGGCACATATCTCAGATTAACTGATGGTAACGAAATTACTGCTGATCCAAAGCGGTTAAACGATATAATTATTGATTACTTTACCAACCTTTTTGATATTTATGAGAATGTTGAACCAGCAGAAGGAAACAACCCCATAGAAAAAGTGGATGAAAAATTGAATAATGATGATCGAAGGATGCTTATTGCTCCAGTATCCGAAGAGGAATTAGTGAACACACTAAAATCTTGTACCAAGAAGAAATCACCGGGTCCTGATGGGTTAACGTACGAATTTTACTTGAGCCACCTTGACATATTGAAAGATGAAATAATTCATGTTTATGATGGCTATTTACAAGGTAATATTATACCGCCAAAAGAGTTTACAGCTGGGGTAATTACACTAATTTTCAAAACGGGAGATTCCACTAAACTTGAAAATTATATGCCAATAAGTTTACTAAATGCAGATTACAAACTTTTCACAAAAATAATAGCCAACAGAATAATGACTTACTAGGAAAAATTGTTGGTCCAGGGCAAGTGGCATGCTCGCCCAGAAAATCGTGCATAGATAACCTGAAGAATATTCGTAGATTGATAACAAAAGCAAGTCAGAACAAACGAGTTCGAGGATTTCTCGACCTGCAAAAGGCCTTTGATAGTGTAAATCATCAGTTTCTATGGAATATACTTCTGAAATATGGATTTCCAGAAAAGCTAACAGCGTGTTTGAAAAATCTTTATTCGACAGCCACATCATCAGTTTTATATAATGGATTTATCACTAAAGAGATTAATATAAAGTCTTCAGTTAGACAGGGATGCCCCATGAGTATGGTGCTGTTTGTTATTTACATAGAGCCTTTGTTGTGTAAACTACAAAGCAGCATCGGTGGCATTCTGGTATTCAACAGATTTGTAACTGTCACTGCTTATGCAGACGATCTGACCATCTTCGTTCAGAACGAAAACGAGTTCGATTTGATGCTTCAAATTGTAGACTCCTACAGCATGTACTCTAAGATCCGTTTGAATTTACAAAAGTCATCATTTATTAGAATCAATGGATGCAAAGGTGGCCCATTCACAATTAAAGAGGTCGAAAAGCAGATAATATTAGGTGTGTCGATAACGGGAAGATGGAAAGATATTATAAAGGACACTTATGCAAAACTTATCAGTAACCTGCAAAGACAAATAACAAATAGCAGAATAAGAAACATGAACTTCATAGAAAAAATTTCGTTTGTCAACTCATTTGTGCTGTCCAAATTATGGTATATTGCCCAAGTATTTTCACCTAGTAACTTACATTTGGCCAAAATAAGATCAGCGATCGGTCGGTTTATATGGGGTAACAACATTTTCAAAGTCAATAGAAACCAACTTTATTTAAGGCCTGAGGATGGCGGAGTGAATTTGGTTGACCCCGAAAGCAAAGCTAAAGCATTGTTTATAAAAAACATACTGTATGATCACGATGGAAATGAAAACCTCGACGAAAAATACTTACTAGAATTAGTACAACTAAACATGCTGACAAGGAACGGTAAAGATTGGATAGCTGAAGCCAAAACGATTAAACAGAAATTCAATTTGGTAAGTGTAAAATTGTTATACTGGTATTTTGTTGACAAACGGGAAATTAAGCCATCGGTAGAAGACAAGTTTCCTCTCGTTCAGTGGGAAATAGTTTGGGAAAACATCGGCTCGAATTTCCTGCCATCGGAGGACGTATCAAAGTTGTACTTTTTAATAAATGATTTGATACCAAATAAACAAAAACTCATGAGCCACAATATTGGTCAACTTCAAGATGCAAATTGCGATATTTGCTCAGGCATAGACGATAATACCCATCGCGTTAAAGGGTGCACAAACGCACGGATAATTTGGGAATGGACAAAAAATGTAATTAACACAAAACTTAAAATAAATTTTACAAAATTGGATGATATTCTTTCATGGAAAATAAACCCTAGAAACCAAAGGCAAAAAACAGCACTATGGCTAGTAAGTCGAATGGTAAGCTACAATCTAAAGTCAGGGAACGGTAGTCTGTTTATATTTCAGAAAGGATTGAGGGAAATGCGATGGAACAACAGAAATATTTTTAGAAAACATTTTGGTAAATTTGTGAACCTCTGTTATTAGATACTAAGATAAATAGGCGCAGATGAGAATGATGTAAATGCAATATAATGTAAATAAATAGTATTTTCTTTAATAAAAAAAAAAGAACATGATGAAGAAATGTTTTACAAAAAAGGAAGCGAAAATGTTGTTGCAGATGCATGATCTAGAGTAAAGCTTCCTGCAAATTCACCACAAATTAACTCTCTTACACCAACGTCGGATAATAATGACAACTGTTGTATCCTTTCAATGGAATCACCCATAAATTGTTTAAAAATAAATTTATATATATATATATATATATATATATATATATATATATATATATATATATATATATATATATATATATATATATATATATATATATATATATATATATATATATATATATATATATATATATATATATATATATATATATATATATATATATATATATATATATATATATATATATATATATATATATATATATATATATATATATATATATATATATATATATATATATATATATATATATATATATATATATATATATATATATATATATATATATATATATATATATATATACAGATTTCAACACGAGCCACCTTAGCTAGGGAAAAAAAATTTCAAAAGCGAGGCCTCTGTAACATACATAGCAGGAATAAAATTCACTTTCAGTTAGCTCTCCAACCAGTGCAGTCGTGTTTTAGTTTTTAAAAACGTACCGAATGTGATTAATCTTGAAACTGGCGCAGTCGACTTAGGGGGAAGGATCGTGTCCCAGCTTCATCGCAGTTCCTAAAAATCATTGTGTGATCAGGCAGCAACGGCGGAAAGCACCACGATTCGTGACAACCTCGAAAAGACGGACCCACACGCACCCGCTGTAGGCATCACTGGTGGAACACCAGTTGATTTGTGGTGAGTGATTCATATCTACTCTTTTCTTTCTATTTTCAACCTTAACCCTACACGACATAATAATCCATTTATACTAACATAGAAGTGCAAGTGATATTAGTGAAGAAACAAATTAAGTGAAAGTGAAAACGAAAATGACGACTAGATCAATGAGTGACTTACAAGCTCAAATTGACGAGCTCGTTGAATTACTCGCGCAACAAAGCCAAAAAACGCAAGAAGCTACAGATCAGATTGCTGTCCTTCAGGCAGCAGTAACACCACCAAATTTAATTGTTCCAACCTAGTTTGGTAATAGATTCGATAAATTTCAAATTCCCGACCCCATTAAACTTATTCCTAATTATGCAGGAGGGAGAGCCACAATTATTGATTTCTTGGATCGAATCCGTCGATCAAAAATTAGAATATTGCAAAAATTTGATAAACGATCCAGCCATAGTTTTAACGATGTTTTATTAAGAAACCAGACAGCACTTGAATGGGAAGCTATTAAAAATGCCTTGAAAGATGAATTAGGAGGCAAAAGAGACCTAGCAACACTATGCTCAAAAATCTCTCTATTTATGCAAGGCAACCAAGACATAACAGTATCTTATCAAGACTGTGAAAAGCTTCTGGCTTACATTAACGCCAAGCTACTAATTAATGATGAAACAAAATCGTGTGTGAAAATTCTTATAGTAAATTACGAAGCAATGATTACAAATACATTTATGGACGGACTATCGAACAACTTATCTTCTCTCATTAGAATTTATAGACCCAAAAGTTTATATGAAGCTTATCAAGGCGTACTGGAGCAAAACAACGCAAACCAAAGAAAACGCGAAAAGATGGCTAGTGATAATAATTTTGCATCGAAAACACTAATGCAATTTAAACCTTTTTCTCAAACAAACAATAACTCTAATTTTAGAGCTCAATTTCCCCAGCCTCCTGTCCGATCAACATTTAATCAATCCACCTCCAGAACACAGCCAAATTATCAACAATTTAGACCACCAAACCATTTGGCTATAAAACACGAACCATCGTCTCATCAGACAAGGGTTCAAAAAAAACCTATTCACAACATTAATTTAAATGAAATATCGCCGGACCCATCTAATGTTTGCGCATACCCAGAGCACGAACAATATACAGGTACCCCGGAAACAAATTACGATTCCATAACAATGTCGCCAGACACGAACGAAACGCATGAGGACATAAATTTTTGTATGGTCTTAGACCAGCAAACAACGGACTGAAAAACAATTTTCTCCCGTATTTGGAAATCCCTCGGAGAACAGGAAGACCTTTAAGATTTCTAATCGACACGGGGGCTAATAAAAATTATATCACTCCGGAGTTGGTTCCAGCCGCCAGTATTGGCCTAGGACCACAGCATAAAATAAGAAACATAAATGGTGTACACGTTGTCGAAAATTTTACTTACTTGAACCCGTTAATTAACATTGTGAGTGGCCCACCGAATATAATTTTTTTCCTATTTAGGTTTCACGATCGGATTCGAATCTATTACGATCCATAGGTGCCGTGATCGATACAGCATCTAACAGATGTGTCGTTAAAATATAAAAATCCCCCTAAATAAAAAAATCCCCAATAACGAGGTAATGAATTTTCACGAAAATGAAAGTCTCGTGAAAGAGTTTCCAGTTCGAATTGACGAAGGAGATTTTCTTATTGGGCATGATATCACATTAGAACAAAATATTGTTATACCTTCAAGAATATATCGAGCGAAAAAAGGTTTAGCCATATTTCATACGATGAACCAAAAAAATGAACCAGTTGAACTTCACAATTTTGAAGAAGTCTTCCCCGAATCTCAAAACACAAATAAAAAAAAAAAACAATAAAAACGCAGAAAATTCAATGAACTACTCTGATTCCGTACGTAGACATATGAGTATGTGTGAGACAATAAATGCCGATGTTAATAATTTTGAAACAACGCAACGTAAACCTACCAACCAAAATATAGCAGAAATTTTCACTGATCAGCTTCGGCCTGACAATCTAAATACTGAAAAAAATCTAAACTTCTTAAAGTTCTTCATAACTTTCAAGATGTTTCCCATTGTGATAGGGGTAAACTTTCATTCACAAGCGCGATACGCTATAAAATCACAACAAAAGATGATCTCCCGGTGTTCACGAAATCTTACCGTTACCCCTTTTGCCATAAGGAAGAGGTCCAGCGGCAAATAAATGAAATGCTAAAACAAGGTATTATTCGTGCCTCAGAAAGCCTATATTCTTCACCCATTTGGGTGGTACCGAAGAAATTAGACGCTTCTGGTCATAAAAAAAATGGCGTTTGGTTATCGACTATCGTAAATTAAATAAAAAAAACAGTAGATGATCGATACCCAATCCCAAACATAACTGACATATTAGACAAACTTGGTCGCTGTCAGTACTTCTCAACTTTAGACCTAGCCTCAGGATTTCACCAAATTGAAATTCATAAAAAAGATACTCCGAAAACTGCCTTTAGTGTTGATGGTGGGCATTACGAATTTGTCCGAATGCCGTTCGGATTAAAGAACGCCCCGGCTACGTTCCAGAGAGTTATGGATAACATACTAAGGGAACATATTGGAGTACGATGTCTGGTCTATATGGATGATATAATCATCTTTTCGACCAGTTTACAAGAACATTTGATTAATTTGAAGATGATATTAGAAACCCTTAGGAAGTACAATATGAAAATTCAAATCGACAAGTGCGAATTTCTCCAAAAAGAAGTCGCATTTTTAGGACATGTGGTAACTCCGGAAGGAGTCAAGCCCAATCCTGAGAAAATTATAGCCATTAAAGAGTGGCCAGTACCCAAGACCGAGAAGGAGTTAAGAGCCTTCTTAAAAGATAGCAAAACCCTTAACCCAGCAACTTCGTAAAGGAGAAACAATTCAACACACAGCTGATTTCATATCTGCCTTCAAAAATTGCAAAGAAATCTTAACCAGTAGCCATGTACTACAATATCCAGATTTCTTCAAGTGTTTCATACTTACGACGGATGCCTCAAACTTCGCTTTGGGCGCGGTATTGTCCCAGGGTCCCATTGGGTCAGACAAACTCATCGCATTCGCCTCCCGTACGCTGAGCCAAATCAAAAAAAAATACTCAGCTATTGAAAAAGAATTGTTGGCCATTGACTGGGCCTGCAAGTACTTTCGACCTTATCTTTTTGGCCGTAAATTTAGCCTTTATACGGACCACAAACCTTTGACCTATGCGCTGAACCTTAAAGGATCAAATGACAGATTAATTAGATGGAAATTGAGGCTTGAGGAGTTCGATTATGAAATCCACTACCGGCCTGGGAAACAAAATGTAATTGCTGATGGCTTATCCCGAATACCACAGCAAATAAATCTCAACGAACAAGAACTTACATCGTCTTCCGATAACAGTGATGACGACGACGACGACAATAGCAGCGATAGTAGTAGCGACGGTAACACCATACACTCATCTGCATCCGATGCGAGTAAACTTATTCCAATGACCGAACGCCCTCTAAATGCGTGACGAGGTTTGTTTAAGTAGGGACTTATTTAAATTAGAACAGAGCTCTACCATAGAAAAGCTCTATGGAAAAGTTTCACATACAATTTCACTACTCGTTAATTTACTGAACCTCAACAACATTAACGAGCAAGTAAAATTAGCAAAAGTCAAACTCTTCCAAGAAATGGGACTTAAAGTCTTCCTAGGAGGGCTGAAAGATCCATTAGGACCTATAATTAGAGCGCAGTCGCCTAGACTGTGTCTCGAGGAAAATAATTATTATCACGGGAGAAACCACACAAAAACACACATTTTTACTCCTATCCTTCCCCCAAAACCAGCTGCTTACCTGCCAAAAATTCCTATGCGACCCCCTCCAGGCTTCCTACAACCTCGACTACCTCCAACTTTCCAACAATTTCGACCTCCTTAGATGTTTTCACATTATCACCCCCCTCAAAACGCTCAACAATACAGGCCATCTCCACCTATCCAACAATTCCGACCTCCTCCACCTTTCCGACAAGGTCAATGCCCACAATTTAGACAACCCCAGTACAACCAGCAATTTCCCAAACCAATCCCTAGGGAAGGCGATCCCTCCATCAGGAGCCGACAAATTAATTATATGAACCGCCCACACCCGACAA
This sequence comes from Topomyia yanbarensis, assembly GCF_030247195.1. Lineage (NCBI taxonomy): Eukaryota > Metazoa > Arthropoda > Insecta > Diptera > Culicidae > Topomyia > Topomyia yanbarensis. The sequence goes on along the minus strand of NC_080672.1, from coordinate 268,148,174 downwards.
GAGCTAATCCTGGTCCACATTACCAGCTACAAGTCGACAACGAACCCTATGAGTATTTCTATGACGAATATGATATTCCTGACCCTCAGGCACAATATGAAATGCCGAACTCATATCAGCAACCTGAGAATTCACTACCCGCAGACGAATATGCAGGGCAAACTTCTCAAACACAAAACGACAACACTAATAATAATGAAGAGGGAGACGATTTAAATTTTCTGATGGCTCAAGGTCACCATCCGACGACCTAGAGAATTTCATTCCTTACACTACGATACAAACATCAAAAGGTTCATTAAAATTTCTTATTGACACCGGCGCTAATAAAAATTATATTAGCCCGCGACACGTCAACCTCGAAAGGTGTCGTTTTTCGGAACCCATCAAGGTCCGTAACATTAGTGGTTCACACTGTTTAAATCAGTACGTCGAATTTAGTCCGTTTCCACAAACCGAAAGATTAAGATTTTACGTCTTCGAATTTCATGACTTTTTCGATGGGTTGATTGGTTATCAATCCCTACAAAAACTAAAGGTCAGTATTCTGACTACCTCTAACGAACTTAAACTGCCAAACGAGACAATCAAAATGCATCGCAAATATCCAAACACAGCACATGTAACGCTCAATGCTCACGAGAGCAAAACAATTAATCTTCCCGTGAACTACACTGAAGGAGATTTCTTTTTAGAGAATGATGTGAAAATCAATGATGCAATCATTATCAACTCCGGGCTGTACTATGCCACTGATAATAGAGCATTTTTCGTTATATCCAACTGACACCCCTGCAAAATTCACGATGAAAAAACCGCTGGATGTAGAATTAAATAATTTTCTGACAGAGCAGCCAACTACTAAAGATAATTATAGAAAACCCATCTTCGATCAGCTGAGGCTAGATCACCTCAACCACGAGGAAAAAAAATGTTAAAACTTATTGCTGATTACGAAGGAAGGTCAGCAACTTCCATTCACGAATGCAATAAAATACAAAATCATAACAAGGGACGACGTGCCCATACATACGAAATCCTATCGCTATCCATTCTGCCACAGAGCGGAGGTTCAGCGTCAGATTTCAAAAATGCTTGACCAAGGCATTATACTGCCGTCGAGCAGCCCATGGACGTCACCTGCTGGATAGTGCCAAAAAAAATTGGACGCTTCCGGGCAGAAGAAATGGCGTATTGTAATCGACTATCGAAAGTTGAATGTTAAAACTATCGATGACCGCTACCCTATTCCAAACATTCAGACATATTGGACAAATTGGGTAGATGTATGTACTTCACCACGCTCGACCTCGCATCGGGTTTCCACCAGATAGAGGTAGGCGAACGTGATGTAGAAAAAACTGCTTTTAGTGTCGAGAACGGACACTATGAATTTTTGAGAATACCTTTCGGCCTCAAAAATGCTTCATCGACATTCCAACGTGTCATGGACAACGTGCTAAGAGAACACATCGGTTTCAGATGTCTTGTGTACATGGATGACATCATCGTATTTTCCACTAGCCTAACTGAACATCTCGATAACCTGAGAAAATTTTTCGAGACCTTAAGAAAGTATAACTTAAAGATTCAGCTTGACAAAAGCGAATTCCTTCATAAAGAAGTTGCCTTTCTAGGTTACATTGTTACTTGCGACGGAGTAAAGCCTAATCCAGATAAGATTGAAATTATCAGGAAATGGCCACTGCCTAGAACCGAAAAGGCCCGTAGGAAACGACAGTCCTATAGCTTTTGCTTCAAGAACACTTAATAAGTCGGAAGAAAAATACTCCACAATTGAGAAAGAACTTCTCGCAGTCGTTTGGGCAAGTAAATATTTTCGACCATACCTCTATGGCCGAAAGTTTGTTCTCTACACTGACCATAAACCGCTAACTTTTGGCTTGAATTTCAAAGATACCAATAACCGATTAGTTCATTAGGATCTTTCGCTGGACGAATTTGATTTTGAAATCAAATACAGACCAGGAAAACAAAATATTGACAGTCTCTCGAGAGTACGAGAAGAACTGAACGCTAGCGACGCTGAAACTGATGGTGAGGTATCTGATCCCCAACACGACGATTCTTCGGACGATGCAACGGTACATTCCGCTGACACAGATGATTCAGCTTACATACCTTGCACCGAATTACCCCTCAATAGTTTCAGCAATCAAATTATTCTGAAAATTGGCGATAACGAAGATGAGCAATACGAAGAAATATTCCCTCGAATGTTCAGAAGAACTATTACGAAAATCACACCCGGAGTTCCATACCTCATCAAGTAATTTTTGTAAACTATTTGAATTGTTTGAATCAAGTTTTCGGGACTAAAGATACAGTTAGATCTTTTTAGATCCATTTTTTCTTTAAACATTTAAAGAAAAAATGGATCTAAAAAGATCTAACTGTATCTTTAGTCCCGAAAACTTGATTCAAACAATTCAAATAGTTTACAAAAATTACTTCAGACGAGGCAAACCGTTCAAGATATTCTTCTCCCAGAAATTTTTAATCGATCTTCAAACAACAGAAGACCAAAACCTAATTATCGAACAGACACATTCTAGTAGCCACCGAGGCATCTGGGAAAATAACAAACAAATTGCTAGCCGTTATTTTTTCCCTCCGATGAAATGTAAGATTCGACAATTTGTTAGGCTCTGTCGTATCTGCAACAAAAACAAGTATGAACGTCATCCATACAAAATAAAATTAGGATCAAACCCAAATCCGAAAAAGCCCCTAGAAATAGTACATTTAGACATTTTCATTAAACAGCCTAACATATTTCTTTCATTCATAGACAAATTTTCGCGATTCGCTGCAATCGTACCCATCAAATCTCGCAACATCAACGATGTGAGGAGCGGTCTAACGAAATATTTTTCCGTTTATGGTACCCCAAATTTAATGATCTCAGACAATGAACCTTCGATGAAATCCATCGAAGTCAGATCGCTTTTCGAAAATTTAAATATCCAAATTCATTTCACCCCTCCAAACCACAGTTCTAGTAATGGAACAGTCGAAAGGTTTCACTCAACCTTAGGTGAAATTTTCCGATGCATTAAACCGGAATATCCTGACCTAACTGATATAGAAATTTTCAGAATTACATGCACGTCGTATAACAACACTGTGCATTCCGCAACGAAATTAAAGCCAAGAGAAAACTTTTACGGAATACAGGATGGAGAGGAAAGGCCTTTGGATATTCACAAAATGTTGGAAAATAGAAATACATTTTTTGACGAAGTAGTTAAACAGTCAAAGAAAACAAAATCGAAAAATTTGGGCAACCATAATAGGATGAGAGAGAGGATCCACCAATCCTACCAGAGGATGCAACCGTGTACAATAAAGTACAAGGTGTGAGAAACAAGGGACGGGAACGATTTCTCCCAGTCACAGTAGTCCAAGATAAGAGAAAAACCTTAGAAGACCACTCTGGCCGAGAGCTACATAAAGAAAATATTCGGCGCATTTGAGTTCACACAAAATTCTTTTCTCTTAATAAATAACAGAATGTGGACTCACCTTATGACCCTAATCACCCTGACTATTGTGACAACGACTTCGCAAAACATACAACTTTACGACCTCACAAGAAATCCCGAACTATTGACTCCACAGACAGGCAATACACTCATAAAACAGGACGACATCGTGTTTACCACGTCATCGACCTTGACAAGTACAAACCACTATTAGACAACATCGAACTATTACTCGCAGGACTTAGAGTTTTCACTGACTACACAGACCTAACGTATATGCTGAAATCAAAATTAATAGATGCAAAAAATTCCTACAAGAAACTATTGCCAAGTAAATTAATCAGACACAAGAGAGGAGCATTTAATCTGTTAGGAACAGCTATCAAAGCAGTATCAGGAAATCTAGATGAGAATGACCTTATCGAAATCAATAGCGATATTAAAGAGCTGAGAGAAAGTAACCAAGATCTTGTTAAACAAAACAACATCCAAGTAACATTGAACAAACATCTAGAAAAACGTGTTAATAAAATTATAGATTCTGTTAACACCGAGCAAAAAATAATTAAACAACAGCTAATAGCAGCTAGGCAATCGTTAATTATCAATAATTCTATAAATCAATACTTCACGGCAATAAGACAAGCATTCAAGATCTCATACCACATTGAAGTTATACAAAAACATTTTGATTCAATCTTCGAAGTAATACAACTTGCGAAAATTAATGTAATATCAAAGAACTTTTTAGAATCAGAAGAATTGAAATTCATTTTAGATAGATTATAAGAGCAGAATATAACCATTCTCCACCCAGACCAGGCCTACGACGTGCGAACCATCTTTAAAGGACCAATTCTCTACTTCATCATCGGCATTCCGCAAGTCTTACCTTACTCGTTCAGCAATCTCTTATTAGAACCACTTCCAACCAATGGCCGAATCATTAAACTACCGTGACATCAAGCGGCTATTTACAGAAATCTCACCTATTTTCTTACGGATGATTGTCAACAAATCGGAAAAGATACAATTTGCGACGAAAACAAACTGCAAGACATCTCTGATGACCAATGCACAGTGGTCCAGATCGCTAATTTAGGAGGAATTTTTACTTTCTGACAAACCTGTATAATTTAGCCGTATCATGTCTTAGGATGAATTTGTGTACTTTAGAAGATGCTTCTTTTTATTGGAATAGTTATTAGGGTGGTTCTAATTTATCTAAAATACGAAAATAAACTTTTTACTGATGAAAGATAGAGCTCCACAGTCTTCCACAAAGTTGTAAAGTAACTTATTTTGAATAAATTTGTTGAACATATTAAAGCTCTATCTCTTTTAGTTTTTGTTATACAAGAAATTTAAAAAAAAAGATTAGGGTGTTCCTGAAAAAAACGTTTTTTTAGTATAACTTTCGTATCTTTTACTTTTTGTTAACACAACCTTTGAACAGCTTATTGAAAACTTCAAGCCGAGTATTTTTCTCCAAGACACCGAAGGTCTAACTTTTTTCTTTAAAAAGTTATGGACACTTTTCGTTAAAAAAATAGCCTATTTCAAGGCTCAATATCGCTGATGCGGGCACCTAAAATTGAATTCTGTTTCCGCCACATGAAAGACCATACTTATTAGTATATTTGAGCAAAAATTGGCGAATACGATATTTTTTTAAAATTTGCAATTTAGATTTAAAGTTTGTAGTTTTGCAGGTTAAACGCATTAAAGCATTTACACACATATCGTTGTATTATGAAAAAAGCCACTTTCAAATATCATTCTCTCATCGCAGCAAGCTTTGCATAAGTGAAACGACTGTCAAAAAAGGTTTCTGATTTTATTCGTTTTAAATAAAACTAGTAAATATGGATATTAGTCGAAGAGAGTTGGCGAATTTGCTTATTGCTGGTAAAAAGACAGATGAACTGCTTAAGTTCATTACAAGTAGTAATCCAAATGTAAAATTGAGACTTGTTAGTGCTCGGAAGAAAATAAAAATCTTCATGTTGGAATTTAGAAGGTTGTGGATTCGGAGTAAGCGCACGCAAATTCGGTTTGAGCTGGAAAATTTTGTGTGGCTTGAAGGAAAGCTAAGATTCGAAGTCGAAGGTAAAGGTAAAGGCCGAAAGAGGAAACCATTTTCCGAAATATGTCGCAGAGCCAAAATAAAAAGATTAGGAAAGTTGCGCGATAAGTATTCCACGGAAGAACTTGGTTTAGCGTCAGCCGTCAACGCTAATTCTACTGGTTTCCGTTTAGTTGGCAGACAAATCGAACGATTGTCGAAAAGTCCCGTCAGATCTACCGTAGAGAATTTAGGATCTATGGCTGTCCCGATTGCAGAAGCGTTTACTGCGGAGGAGGCACTTAGATTTATTTGTGAAAATGATTTTTCTAAGGCGCAGTATCAAAACATACGCAGCTCAGTTATGCAGAAGGGTTTGGACATTTATCCCGCGTATAATAAAATAGTAGAAGAAAAGAAACTATGCTATCCGATCGGTATGTACTATTCTCAAAGATTCGTCCCTGAATCAACAATTTTTTTCAGGAATTTCTGTTCAGCCTTCTTGTGCGTATGTTCCCCTTCAAGCTCTTGTTAACCATACCGTGGAACGACTCATCTCGTTTCTGAATATTGGAGTTCTACCACTGCATCCTGAGGATAATACGTTTGTTATCTTTAAGTGGGGCTGCGATGGAAGCAGCAACCATTCCCGGTAGGCAACATTATTTTTTCCATGGTTGATACGAAGGTAGTGAATGACGTAACAGGCACACCGTCTCAAGCGTGTTATATATGCAAACGCTCCGGAAAGCGATTGAATGATCCTTTACTGGAAGCCAGCGATCCACCGGATAGTTTATATGTTTTTTCACCTTTACATGCATTAATACGAGCAATGGAGTTACTATTATGGATATTGCTTACCGTTTAGCTCTAGCAAAACCGCGTTGGCGCGTAGGCAAAAATACCAGCGAGCTTAAGGAACGACAAATAAAAATTCGACAAGCGTTACGTGACCATTTAGGTCTTCGTATTAGCGAACCTTTGCCAGGTGGCGGAAATTCTAACGATGGTAACACAGCTCGAAAATTTTTCAGAAACCGAGATGTCGTTGCAGAAGAAACCGGGTTGGACGAAATGTTGCTAGAACGTATGTATGTGCTATTAACAATCATCAACAGCAAATTGGGAATTAACGCGGATGCTTACCGGAGTTACGCCGAAGATACACGATTGCTTTATGTACGCCTGTATGGTTGGTACGCTCTCTCACCAACCGTGCATAAACTCCTGGTGCATGGAGGAAGCATTATTCAACATAACATGCTGCCAGTAGGTATGTGCAGTGAAGAAGTTCAAGAAACCAGGAATAAAAGTATTCGCAGATTCCGAGAATTCCACGCACGCAAATTCGATCGACTCGTCAATCTTGATGACGTTTTCAAGAGACTTCTTGTTTCATCAGATCCTATAATTTCTCTTAAATGTAAACGTCGAATTCAACGAGCACCGCTGGATATACCTGAAAATGCAATGCATCTACTTTTGAATTAATTGGCATTGAATAAATTCTCCTTATATAAATCATAAATTATTGTCATAGCCAAATTATTTTTAATGAACACATTCTGTATTGTTGATATGTAAGCAAAACAGAAAAGGAAATACAAAGGCTTTAGGCAATTTCTTTTATGTCGCTATGCGATAAAATTTAAAACTTTGGTTAGTAAATTTAAAATTACATGCTTAAAAAAAATAATATTTTCCAATTTTTGCTCAAATATACTTAAAAGTATGTTCTTTTCTATGGTTCAATCCGAACTTACTTTTATTTGCCCCAATCAGAGATAATGATATTTGAAAAAGGGCTATTTATGAGCGAAAAGTTTCCATAACTTTTGAAAGTATAAAGTTAGACTTTCAGAGTTATGAAAAAACGTGGATTGAAGTTTTCTAAAAGCTGTTCAAAGGTTGTTTTAACAAAATATAAAATTTCTTTCGAACATTAACAAGTCTCAATTTTACATTTGGATTACTACTTGTAATGAACTTAAGCAGTTCATCTGTCTTTTTACCAGCAATAAGCAAATTCGCCAACTCTCTTCGACTAATATCCATATTTACTAGTTTTATTTAAAACGAATAAAATCAGAAACCTTTTTTGACAGTCGTTTCACTTATGCAAAGCTTGCTGCGATGAGAGAATGATATTTGAAAGTGGCTTTTTTCATAATACAACGATATGTGTGTAAATGCTTTAATGCGTTGAACCTGCAAAACTACAAACTTTAAATCTAAATTGCAAATTTTAAAAAAATATCGTATTCGCCAATTTTTGCTCAAATATACTAATAAGTATGGTCTTTCATGTGGCGGAAACAGAATTCAATTTTAGGTGCCCGCATCAGCGATATTGAGCCTTGAAATAGGCTATTTTTTTAACGAAAAGTGTCCATAACTTTTTAAAGAAAAAAGTTAGACCTTCAGTGTCTTGGAGAAAAATACTCGGCTTGAAGTTTTCAATAAGCTGTTCAAAGGTTGTGTTAACAAAAAGTAAAAGATACGAAAGTTATACTAAAAAAACGTTTTTTTCAGGAACACCCTAATCTTTTTTTTTAAATTTCTTGTATAACAAAAACTAAAAGAGATAGAGCTTTAATATGTTCAACAAATTTATTCAAAATAAGTTACTTTACAACTTTGTGGAAGACTGTGGAGCTCTATCTTTCATCAGTAAAAAGTTTATTTTCGTATTTTAGATAAATTAGAACCACCCTAATAACTATTCCAATAAAAAGAAGCATCTTCTAAAGTACACAAATTCATCCTAAGACATGTAACGGCTAAATTATACAGGTTTGTCAGAAAGTAAAAATTCCTCCTAAATTAGCGATCTGGACCACTGTGCAATGTTTTTCCTAAATCAGACGCGGTTTACCGGGAAAATGTCCTTTTTCGAATTACCGGAATTTGACCAGTATGATGCGACTGACCGACAATTACGTTATTATCAAAAATACGTCAGTCACCCTGTCATCTAATTGTATGCAGAATAACAGAAAGCTCTCCGGAACAATACTGATTTTCTTCTCGAACTGCACAATCTCTCTAGACGCAAAAAACTTTAGTACCTACACATTCTCCACGAAAGCATTGCCAACAATAATACCTATAGATGGAGTCAAAATCGATCAAGACAATTTCGAAATAGAAATGGACCTACAGGAATTGAAGAAGTTGCACTTCAAAAACCGAGAGCAACTCCAGTTTATCAAATACCGACATTCCCTCCAAACATCTGCTAGTTTGGGGTTATCTTCCATTTGTATCATTTTAGGCATCTGCATAGCAGTCTATAGTTGGAACAAGCAAAGAACAAAACTCAACAAAACCAACGTAACCATCAACCTGGAACAGCAACAACCAAACAATCCGGAGAAAATCAATCTCAACGAAATTGCATCGAGACGATCCAATCTTGAGGGGAAAGCAGTTAACATATATATATATATATATATATATATATATATATATATATATATATATATATATATATATATATATATATATATATATATATATATATATATATATATATATATATATATATATATATATATATATATATATATATATATATATATATATATATATATATATATATATATATATATATATATATATATATATATATATATATATATATATATATATATATATATATATATATATATATATATATATATATATATATATATATATATATATATATATATATATATATATATATATAATATATATATATATATATATATATATATATATATATATATATATATATATATATATATATATATATATATATATATATATATATATATATATATATATATATATATATATATATATATATATATATATATATATATATATATATATATATATATATATA